>NC_047669.1:0-300000 GCF_011762505.2 Arvicanthis niloticus | reverse complement strand
GCTTTTCCCCTGTTTGAGGTGGGGTAAGGGAAAATAAAAGACAGTCAGTTTTTTGTAGGACACAGAATCAAATAATATTAATTAACATCAACAGTAGTTTATCACAAGAATAAGCATTATCATAGCTTGATCATATCTACCCCCCAGTTTTGTAGTTATATTCCTACTTGGCCTTTTAAAACAAAACTTTTAAATATCAGCCAAACATCTTCAGTTCTGCCAGACAGGCCCACATTCAGAGTTAAGGGCTTTCTCTTGCTAAGGGTTTCTGCTTCAACAGGTGCAGCAATGGTGAGCAGCTCCCTCCATTCCCAGCATGTCTCCCCTTTCTGTGTGATGACTAAGGCACATGATTTTATGCTAAGAGTGTTTAAAAATCAGCAACAAGAAAATAAAATATCCAGCCAGATAGATCCAATTTAGTCCCATTTACTCAACTAGTCAAGAGTTGGCAGAATTCACAGCAAAACATGTTGCCAAAAAACTATAGGAGCCTCCTCTGCCTGTTTATCAAATCAACACTAGGAGCCAGGCATTTATATTTACTGACTACCAGGGGGCAGTTCTACAGAACACACACCAAGTACCTCAGTCTTGCTTTCTAACTGATCTTTGAGACCAAATCTCCTGCATGTACTTTCCAAAGTCTAAATGCTGTTTACAATCCCTGGAGCAGAGGCTGGAATGGAGCACTTTCTGTTCTAACAAGCTTTTGAGCAGAAAGCAGCTATCAGTGGTTCACCTTATGAAAAGCACCCCCTGTCAGTACCTTAAGACACCCCACAGACAGCTCCACCACACCATTGTTTGAGCTGAGAGGCATTGTTTTCTACATTTCTCTTACCAGTGTGTGTTCTAATGTGTCCTTGAAGCAGCCAGGGTCTGGAGAAAGCCTTGCCACAGATCTTGCAGACACAAGGCAATGTGTGGGTCCGAATGTGCATCTTCAGGGCACCCAGACTCACATATTCCTTGTCACAGTATTTGCAGCTGAACGATTTCCTTGACTGGGCATCACAGTGCAGCTGCTTATGTTTGGCCAGCCCAGAGAAAGTAGAATAGGTCTTATTGCATAAATTGCACTGAAACTTCTCAGCTTCAATGGCATGGGGGTCTGAAAGCTTGGGCTGCAGTCTCTCCTCTTCATCACTAATGGGACTTTCTGAACCACTGTGATCCTTGGATGAAGTGTCAGAGGAAGGCAGGGGGCTTACACGCCCCAAGGATGAGGAGTATCCAGTAAGAGGAGAAAGGCCACTGGGTAGAGGGGAATGGAACGGAGCTGCTGCTGCTGTCCATACAGTAATAGGGCTGTATGCTCCTGAGGTGAGTATCTCTGGTTTTGGTATGACAGGCATGGAGTAGCTCTCATAGAGATATGGGGAAATGATCACTGGAAGAAAGATAAAGAAGGAAAGAAAAGAAAATTAAGGCAAAATATTTTTAAATATATGTACATAATCTGACAGAGCACATAACAACGTGCAGGAGACTCCATAGGAGACTCTGTAGTGGAGACAGCCTTACTCACAAGGACACACATAAAGAGAAAAATCTTCCTATCACCTGGGCTTACTGTCCTTGAGCAGGCTGACAGTTGCCCTGACTGTTCTAATCTTCATTCTGGACTAGCCTTGCTGTCCCAGTTTAGAACGAAGAACTAGACACTATTTTAAAACTTTTTGTAAAGTTGCTTTTCGTTTTATGCGTGGGCTACTCTAGCTGTGCCGTGCCTGTGCCTGTGAGGGTAATGGCATGCAGGAATCCAGCTGCTTTCCCTAGTGCCTGGCTCCAGGACGTAACTGCTCAGGCGAGGGGAAGGGGTGCGCTCATGTCCGAGCACTCCTTATGCGTACACACAGGCTCAGAGAACCATACTGCACCACCGGAAGGAGGCTTTCCTTGTCAGCAAAGATCTCAAAGGTTTTGAATTAAAACTTAACCTAAGTAATCATGAAACTGCAGGGACAGTTTTAGCACAGCATTGAAAAGAAAGCGACCGGGGGTGTACTCTGAGTTAGCAAAGGAACTGCGGTTTACTCGCGTACAGATTTGCAGAGCGTATCTTTACCTGTGTGTGTGTCCAGTTCGCTGTAGTTGGGTTTCTTGGAGGCGTTGAAATGTTTCTTGACCAGGAAGGAGCGCGGCATAGTGGCGGCGGGCAGGCGCGGGCGGATAACGGTCCAGGCGGCGGTCCTATAGCATCACGGTGGCTCAGGTGCGACAGGGGACAGACAGGCGCCTCTGAAGTCACCCTGCCCGACTGAGCTCCTCTGAGCGGGGAGGTGTTTTCTCCGTGGCTTTTGCTAGAAGCAACCAATCACAGCCAAGAGGTTCAGATTTCAGCTCCTCCTTCTGGAACAGCTGTGAATAGAAGAAGACTGTTGTCAGACTAAATTTTTCTGGTTCAAAATGGGTTGTTCATGGCATTTCAGTGGAGGCTCAAAATACATTAAATGTTTTCAAGAAAGGAAATCTCGGTACTTGAGCACTGTGGGAACGTTTTTCCGCGAACTGACCGATGGCGACCTGGCTTCCAGATGTGGGCAGTGCCTGGCAAGGCGAGGGCGGGAAGGAAGGGCGGCCCTCGGGACAACGCAGCCCCTAGTGGCCAGAGAGTCTATATTTGGAAGTAGCGTCTGGAGGGGGTTTATTGCACATGAGCAGCTATAGGCCCTGGCTTTTTGGTAAGGGAGGTGAAGGCTCCCCGCAGCTGCCACAGCAGGTATAGGGCGGCGTGCCAGAAAGTTAACTTGCTGATCGCTGCGTTAGACACTTGAAAGTAATGCCTTACAGCCTATCCCAGAAACTGGAAGAGTGTAAAGACTGGTGTAGCAAACTCTGCAAGAAGCTTGGAAAGTTCCGATAGAGTCGTGTGACAAGACTTCCTCCCTTTGTAGCACATGGTATTTTGGTAATAGAAAATAAAAGCATTAATGAATCTCTACTGACAATTCTTAAATAGTATCTGCCGTTATTTAATGATGTTTTCTTTAGTAAGAGTCTTCAATAGCCTCCCCCCTCCTCACACCACATTCCTGGTTTGCATTAAAAGATGAGAAAGAATTCTGTCGCTAAGTTACTTGACTGAGAGTTTAGGTAGTCCAGTAGCCAGCCGATCACTTCACCTGCATTTGCACATAGGGATAGGTGTAAAAATACTCCGAAGTGATTCATTTTAAAACTGCAGTTTTCAGTGTGCCCACAGGCACCTTTGTTATGCCCTCTTCCCAACAAAACTGCAGAATCCAATTCCCCCACGTCCTCACCCCCAGACAACCATTTTTTTCCTAACAGGTGTTGGAAGAAAACAGCGGAAACAGAATACCACCAGCGATGTTGAGACTTGCAAGAGAAAAGTGCATTGTCAAGCAGCATAGCTTCTTAATCTGGGGATGAGAAAATGGGCGTGTGAGCGGGGGAGGGGGAAACCCACAGACTTCCTGGGTTAATTTCAATGATTCCTCTTTCTCCTTACAGTAGTCATTGATTTAAATGTCAAATACAGAAAGGAGTTTATATGAATTCTTATGTTAAGGGAACTGAATCTGCAGGAGACAGGAAAACAAGAAAATGTATTAGATTTCTCCCCAAGTTACCATGAGTACCGATCAGAGCTGGAGTCTGAACTGGCCTATTCTCCTGGGTTTGCTCAGACTCAGGCACCTGCTCTACAGGACAAGAATTCTTGCCCCTTCCAACTAATTTCTGGTAAAAACACACCATTTGTCAGAAATCTAATATTGAGAGAGAGCACAAAGCCACGTGACAACACGGAATGCCAGAGGATGGTTAAGTATTTATTCACTGATACCTATAACACAAAGATAACCTGCCAAAGTGAGTTGTTGCACTTTTAAAAATTAGTAGCAATTCATTGTGCTTTAAAAGGAGCCAGTGAATCTGAAACAGGGAAGCCAACCCCTTTGTGCCCAAGGACTCAGGGGTGGGTGCTAAATTACAGATCGCAGTCAAGTAACCTGTGTGTTCCAGACTGTGCTAGCCAGTATGGAGCTCAACTAATCTGTTTCATGGCTTACCTATGTGAGATGTGTTCCACTGGAGAGAGCCCACCAGCTGATGACACAAATCGTATTAAACAGGAGCTCTGCTTGGGCACAGCAGAAGACTTGATATCAAAGTGATGTGAAAACACAAGAATGGAAGTTTATCATACCCAAAGCCAGCTGGGAGGACTCTGCTATACAGTTTCTCCCTGCAGACTTCGGTGGATTGGGGTGCTGCCTTTGATCATTGACTACAAGACTTTATTTGTGCAGGACAGGGATCTTTCCTTAGATAGCACAGCATTTTAAATGTTTCATTCTGTAACCATGTAAAAGGAGGGAGGGAGGGAGGGAGAGAGAAAGAGAGAGAGAGAGAAAGAGGCAGACTCATATTGACATATACAAATTGATGAATAGATAGATAGATAGATAGATAGATAGATAGATAGATAGAGGTTAATGGCCTTTGGTAATGCAAGAAATTAGTCCTAAGCTGGAGAAAAACTGATGTTCCTTAATGAGGTAGGTTGTAGAAATAACTTTTTTTCTCATTCTCTCATTTTCTGTACTTTCTAGAGTAGCTGATCAGGATGAGTTGAGTCTTTTCCACAAAGCTTCCTGGATTCCTGGGGTATTTTTCCCTCCTGGCTCCAGGCAGGCTGGCTTTTTTTTCCCTTTCCTTTCCTTTCCTTTCCTTTCCTTTCCTTTCCTTTCCTTTCCTTTCCTTTCCTTTCCTTTCCTTTCCTTTCCTTTCCTTTCCTTTCCTCTCCTCTCCTCTCCTCTCCTCTCCTCTCCTTTCCTCTTCTCTTCTATTTTTTCTTCCCTCCCTCCCTCCCTTCCTTCCTTCCTTCCTTCCTTCCTTCCTTCCTTCTTTCCTTCCTTTTTTCCCTTCCTTCCTTCCTTCCTTCCTTCCTTCCTTCCTTCCTTCCTTCTCTCTCCCTCTTTCTTTCTTTCTTTCTTTCTTTCTTTCTTTCTTTCTTTCTTTCTTTTTTCTTTCGAAGGCATGGTCATGTTCTTCCAGCAGAGAAATGCCTTGGTTGGAAGAGCTGGTACTTAAACTATACACATGTAGATCTTCACATATATAGAAAAATTGTGGATGGTAGCTGTCTGCTATGTTAAGAAAATGAAGTCAATCTACTTCCAAGTCAAATACTTAGGCCATGAAAAAGTAGGATAGTCCATACAGTGTTGTGCCCATCCCTAAAATGAACCATAGTTCTTTGGAAGCATAGCATGTGGCAAGATCATTAATACCTGTTATGAAGAATGTGAAGTGATGAAAAGTCATTGGTTTGTCTGTAGCATCTGGAGATTACCACAAAGTACTATTAACTGGTGCTTCATTGACAATGGTGTGAGTTCCTTTGTGGGTTTGCACATGTTTATATATCTATGTGAATTTACAAATATATTTTCACTCTTTAATTTTAATTCACCTCAATTTCTGATAAAGTAAACTATCCCTTAAAATTATAAAAATAATATTTCCTTCTAGTATCTGGGCTTCTCTATGTGAAATCATGCTAATCACACATACGAATTAACTTTAGATTTAACTTGATAAATATTATCTAACATAAAAGGCAAATTTAACAGACTCCTGTGGCCATGCAGTATTCTGTTTATATACTTTGAATTTTATATTGAAGACTATAATTGCAATATGGATAAAATTACACAAACACACATGGAGAGAGACAGAGATCATGTTTTTCATGTCATTAAAGCTAGACAGTGTGCCTTTTACAGCTTAACTCAGTTCCAATATGGAGCTGGACAACACTCAGTTCTATAGGATCTCATGTGATCATGGATAATTCTAAGAATATTCTCTCTTTTTTTGTGTAAAGATTTAGTTTAATTGACACACACTTCTGTGTGTGTGTGCATGCTTGCACCTATTGAATTTGGGGTAAAAACAGTACCAATGAAAATGATGTCAGGATGGCATCTCCTGGTTAGGGATTTTTATCATTCCCTGTGTATTCACAAGGAACCATTCACTAGACCCACATCTACTAACTTTTTCTGTCTGTCTCTCAGGAGTGAGTAGGAATGCTACTAGTTGAGTAAATACCTGCACATTTGGTCAACTCTTTAGTCAAGCTCTTTTAAATAGGGAGCCTTCTTTAATGTAAGAAAAACATTTTAATAGGGTGTTTTCTGCTACTTGCCTGTATGTAACCTCTTTTTCCTCTTTAAAGTTTGATGGTTTCCTTTCCCGCTGGGTAGAGACAACGTGAATGGTCCTTCACCTCAAGCTCACCTCTTTAGTGCTTGGTTTACACTTCTGCAGAGTAATGATGATGCTATCTGTCCAATGAACATGAAAGACTGGAAATTGTTATACCTGCCTGTATTTTATACATGGACTCAGAGATATGTGGTTGCAAAGAGACACCTATTGGTCAGCTTTGGAAGTGATAGAGCTTTCTTTTCTTTTCTCTAACTTCTTGACAACATCTGCCATCTAGTGGAAAGTAGGTTGACATGACTGTGCATTAAACATCCTAATTTTTTAATCACTACAATTTTAAATAAACATTACTTGTTTTAAATTTATTTGTATGTTCCTAACTTTAAAACTCACCATGTGACATTACACCA
Organism: Arvicanthis niloticus; assembly: GCF_011762505.2. Lineage (NCBI taxonomy): Eukaryota > Metazoa > Chordata > Mammalia > Rodentia > Muridae > Arvicanthis > Arvicanthis niloticus. Next base: position 293,383 of record NC_047669.1, on the reverse strand, counting down.
CAAGTTACTGTTACTTTATGAGTGAACATAGTTTTGGCATGATCAGATATGTGAAATATTTTATTTTTATTTTTTGAGTCAGCTTCTCTCTCTCTCTCTCTCTCTCTATATATATATATATATAGATATAGATATAGATATAGATATAGATATAGATATAGATATAGATATAGATATAGATATAGATATAGATATAGATATAGATATAGATATATAGATATATAGATATATAGATATAGATATAGATATAGATATAGATATAGATATAGATATAGATATAGATATAGATATAGATATAGATATAGATATATGGCTGGCTTTGGACACAATACGTAAAAATATGCCTGCATCTACCACCCAAGTATTTGGATTAAAGGCATGTACATATAGCTATGTAGAATGAAGGTAACAGATTCCCATAAAGACCCATAAAGTGTTTCATGACAGACATCCACACCCAAATCTAGTAGGGACTGAAGTAATAGACAGTGCCTTTTCCAGCTTAACTCAGCTTCAATAGTGCTGCACTTTGGAGCTGGACAACACTCAGTTTTATAGGATCATGTGATCATGGATATTGCTAAGAATAGCCTCTCTTTTGTGTAAAGATTTACTTTTATTTATTTGTTTTCTTTTTTGTCTGCATGGAAGTATGTGCTATTGAGTACAGGTGTCTGTGGAGGTCAGAAGAAGGTGATAAGTTCTCTAGAGCTGGAGTTATAGAGTGTTGTGAGTCACCCAACATGGATATTGGAATGTAACATAGGTATTCTGTAAGAATAGTAAGTTCTGTTAGCAACTGATTCTTTTCTACAGTGCCAGATGGTTAGTGTGAGCTTGCCAAGAAACCACGTATTTTATATGCATTATTTTAGTGATCATCTCTGAAATTGTTTATTTACATATATAATATATATAATTTTTATTGGATATTTTCTTTTTTGTGATTCAATCCCTTTTATTCTTCAGTCTTTCTTCCTAGTCCAACTCCCAAGTCTTGAGTTCCTAGTCCCTAGTTCCTAGTCCCTAGTGTCTCCAAGTTCCAAATTATTTCTTTCAAGTGCTAAGTGCCTAGTGTCTAATTCCAAGTTCTTCCTCCAAGTGCCAAGTGCCTAATACCTAATAACTAACTCCAAGTTGTACTCTAAGTTATACTTCAAATTGTTTTCTCTAACCTAGTTCCTAGTTCCAAGTTGTATCCAAGTTGTACCCAAGTTGTACTGGATATTTTCTTTATTTACATTTCAAATGTTATACGGTGTCCCAGTTTTCTCCCAAAGCCTCCTAAACCATCCCCCCTTCCTCTGCTTCTATGAGGGTGTTCCACCAACCACCCAACATTCCTGCCTACCTGCCCTTGTGTTCTCCTACACAGGGGCATTGAGCCTCTTCTCCCATTGATGTCCTACAGGAACATCCTGCTACATATACAACTGGAGCCATGGGTCCTTCCATATGTACACTTTGGTTAGTGGTTTGTCCCTAGGAGTTCATGAGGGTCTGGCTGGTCAATACTGGTGTTCTTCCTATGGGGTTGCAAACCCCTTCAGCTCCTTCAGTCCTTTCTCTAACTCATCCATTGGGGACCCCTTGCTCAGTCCTCTGGTTGCCTGCGAGCATCCACCTCTGTATTTGTCAAGCTCTGGGAGAGCCTTTCATGAGACAGCTATATAAGGTTTCAGTCAGCATGCATTTCTTGGCATCCACAACAGTATCTGGGTTTGGTGACTGTATATAGGATGGACCTTCAGGTGAGGCAGTCTTTGGATGGGCTTTCCTACAGTCTTTGTTTCACATCTTGTCTCTGTATTTTCTCCCTTGAGTATTTTGTTCCCCCCTTATAAGAAGGACTGAAACATCCACACTTTGGTCTTCCTTCTTCTTGAGCTTCATGTGGTCTGTGAATTGTATCTTGGGCATTCTGAGCTTATCAGTGAGTAAATACCATGAGTGTTCTATTGTGATTGGGTTACCTCACTCAGGATGGTATTTTCTACTTCCGTGCATTTGCCTAAGAATTTCATGAATTCATTGTTTTTAATAGCTGAGTAGTACTCCATTGTGTAAATGTACCACATTTGCTGAATCCAGTCCTCTTTTGAAGGACATCTGGGTTCTTTCCAGCTTCTGGCTATTATAAATAAGGCTGCTGTGAACATAATGGAGTATGTGTCCTTGTTATATGTTGGAGAATCTTTTATATACCCAGGAGTTGTATAGCTAGGTTCTCAGATAATACTATGTTCAATTGTTTAAGGAACCACAGGACCCATTACCAGAATTGTTGTACCAGTTTGCAATCCCACCAACAATGGAGGAGTGTTCCTCTTTCTCCACATCCTTGCCAGCATCTGCTTCATGTGAGTTTTTTATCATAGGAATTCTGACTTGTGTGAGGTGGAATCTCAGGGTTGTTTTGATTTGCATTTCCATGATGACTAAGGATGTTGAGCACTTCTTTAGGTGCTTCTCAGCCATTTGATATTTCTCAGTTGAGAATTCTTTGTTTAGCTCTGTACCCCATTGTTAATTGGGTTATTTGATTCTCTGTAGTCTAACTTCTTGTGTTCTTTGTATATATTGAATATTAGCCCTCTCTCCAGTGTTAGATTGGTAAAGATCTTTTCCCAATCTATTGGTTGCTGTTTTGTCCTATTGACAGCTTACAAAAGCTTTGCAATTTTATGAGGTCCCATTTGTCTATTGTTGATCTTAGAGCATAAGCCAGTGGTGTTCTGTTCAGGAAATTTTCTCCTGGGCCCATGTGTTCGAGTCTCTTTCCTACTTTCTCTTCTATTAGTTTTAGTGTATCTGGTTTTATGTGGAGATCCTTGATCTACTTGGACTTGAATTTTGTACAAAGAGATAAGAATGGATCAATTGGCATTCTTTTACATGCTGATCACGAGTTGAACCAACACCATTTTTTGAAAATGCTGTCTTTTTCCCACTGGATGGTTTTAGCTTCTTTGTCAAAATATCAAGTGACCATAAGAGTGTGTGTGTGTGTGTGTGTGTGTGTGTGTGTGTGTGTGTGTGTGTGTTCATTTCTGGGTCTTCAGTTCTATTCCATTGATCTTCCTGACTGTCTCTGTTCCAATACCATACACTTTTTACACTATTGTCCTGTAATACAGCTTGAGGTCAGGGATGGTGTTCTTTGATTGCTGAGAATAGTTTTTGCTATACTGGTTTTTTTGTGATTGCAAATGAATTTGAAAATTATTCTTTCTAATTCTATGAAAAATTGAGCCAGAATTTTGATGGGGATTACATTGAATCTGTTCTTTGCTTTCAGCAGTATGGTTATTTTTAAATATTAATCATGTCTATCCATGACCATGAGAGATCTTTCCATCTTCTGAGATCTTCTTCGATTTTTTTCTTCAGAGACTTGACGTTTGTGACATATAGATGTCACTTGCTTGGTTAGAGTCACACCAAGGTATTTTATATTATTTGTGACTATTGTGAAGGGTGTCATTTCCCTGGTTTCTTTCTCAGCCCATTTATCCTTTGAGTAGAGGAAGGCTACTAATTTGTTTGAATTAATTTTATATCCAGCCACTTTGCTCAAGTTGTTTATTAGGTTTAGGAGTTCTCTGGTGGAAGTTTTGGGGTCACTTAAGTATCATCTGCAAATAGTGATTTTTAACCTCTTCCTTTCCAATTTGTATCCCCTTGACCTCCTTTTGTTGTCTAATTGCTCTGACTAGGACTTCAAATATTGTATTGAATAGGTAAGGAAAGAGAGTAGGCAGCCTTGTCTATTTCCTGATTTTAGTGGGATTGCTTCAAGTTTCTCTTCATTTGGTTTGATGTTGGCTACTGGTTTTCTATATATTGATTTTACTATATTTAGCTATGGGCCTCAACTTCTGAACTTTTCAGGTTTTTTTTACCATAAAACGATGTTGAATTTTGTCATATACTTTCTCAGCATATAATGAGATGATCATGTGGTTTTGTTCTTTGAGTTTGTTTATATTGTGGATTATGTTGACAGATTTCTGGATATTGAATCATCCCTGAATTCTAAAAATGAAGCCTACTTGATCATGATGTATTATTGTTTTCATGTGTTCTTAGATTCGGTTTGCAAGAATTTTTGAGTATTTTTGCATTAATATTCATAAGGGAGATTGGTCTGAAGTTCTCTTTCTTGGGCCTTTGTGAGGGTTAGGTATGAGCAAAATTGTGGCTTCATAGAACGAATTGGGTAGTATTCCTTCTGCTTCTATTTTGTGGAATAGTTTGAAGAGAATTGATATTAACTCTTTTGTGGGGGGGGATGTCTGATACAATTCCGCACTTAAACCTGGCTTTCTTTTGGTGGGAATATTTTAATGACTATTGCTATTTCTGTAGGGGTTATGGGACTCTTGAGATGGTTTGTCTGCTTTGGTACCTGGTATCTTTCTAGAAAATTGTCCATTTGATCCAGATTTTCCAGTTTTGTTGTGTATAGTCCTTTGTAGTAGGATATGTTGATTTTTTAAATTTCCTCAGTTATGCTGTTACATCTCTCTTTTCATTTCTAATTTTATTAATTTGGATACTGTCTCTGTGACCTCTGGTTAGTCTGGCTAAAGATTTACCTATCTTGATTTTCTCAAGGAACCAGAGCGTGGTTTTGTTGATTCTTTGTATAGTTCTTTTTGTTTCTACTTGGGTAATTTCATCCTTGAGTTTGATTATTTCTTGCTGTCTACTTCTCTTGGATGTATTTGCTTCTTTTTGTTCTAGAGCTTTCAGATGTGCTGTCAAGCTGCTAGTGTATGCTCTCTCCAGTTTTTTTATAGGCACTTAGAGCTATGAGTTTTCCTCTTAGCATTGCTTTCATTGTGTCCCATAAGTTTTGGTATGATGTGCCTTCATTTTCATTAAATTCTAAAAAGTCTTTAAGTTCTTACTTTATTTGTTCCTTGACCAAGTTATTATTGATAGAGAGTTGTTCAGCTTCCATGTGTATGGGGGCTTTCTATTGTTTTTGTTGTTATTGAAGACCAGCCTTAGTCCATGGTCATCTGACAGGGTATTTCAAACTTTTTGTATATGTAGAGGCTTGTTTTGTGATCAGTTCTATGGTCAGTTTTAGAGAAAGTACGATGGGGTGCTCAGAAGAAGGTAATTTTTTTTAAGATGAAATGTTCTATAGATATCTGTTAAATCCATTTGGTTTGTAACTTCTTTTAGTTTCACTGTGTCTTTATTTAGTTTCTATTTTCATGATCTGTCCATTGTTGAGTGTGGGGTATTAAAGTCTCCCACTATTATAGTGTGAAGTGCAATGTGTGCTTTGAGATTTAGTAAAGTTTATTTTATGAATCTGGGTGCCCTTGTGTTTGGAGCATAGATGTTCAGAATTGAGAGCTCATTTTGGTAGATTTTTTACTTTGATGAGTACGAAGTGTCCTTCCATATCTTTTTTGATAACTTTTGGTTGAAAGTCAATTTTATTCAATATTACAATGGATAATCTAGCTTGTTTCTTGTGACCATTTGCTTGGAAAAAAATTTTTGAGCCTTTTACTCTGAGGTATTGTCTGTCTTTGTCTTTGTTACTGAGGTGTGTTTCCTGAATGCAGCAAGATGTTGGGTCCTGCTTACATATCCAATCTGTTAGTCTATGTCTTTTTATTGGGGAACTGAGTCCATTGATATTAAGAGATATTAAGGAAAAGTGATTGATGCTTCCTGTAGAAGATCTACCCAGGATCTTCTGACTTTTATAGTCTCTGGTGAGAAGTCTGGTGTAATTCTGATAGGTCTTTCTTTATATGTTACTTGATTTTTTTCCCCTTACTGCTTTTAATATTCTTTCTTTGTTTTGTGAATTTGGTGTTTTGATTATTATGCGATGGGAGGGATTTCTTTTCTGGTCTAGTCTATTTGGAATTCTGTGGTTCTCTTGTATGTCCATGGGCTTCTCTTTCTTTAATATAGTAGAGTTTTCTTCTATAATTTTGTTGAAGATATTTACTGGCTCTTTAATTTGGGAATCTCTTCTATACCTATTATCCTTAGGTTTTGTCTCTTCATTGTGTCCTGGATTTCCTGGATATTTTATGTTAGGAGTTTTTTGCATTTTGCATTTTTTGACTGTTGTGTCAATGTTTTTTGTTGTATCTTCTGCACCTGAGATTCTGTCTTCTATCTCTTGTATTCTGTTGGTGATGCTTGCGTCTATGACTCCTGATCTCTTTCCCCAGTTTTTTTTATCTCCAGGGTTGTCTCCCTTTGTGATTTCTTTATTGTTTCTATTTCCATTTTTAGATCATGGATGGTTTTGTTCAATTTCTTCCCCTGTTTCGTTGCATTTTCCTGTAATAGTTTAAGGGATTTTTGTGTTCCCTCTTTGAAGGCTTTTATCTGTTTACCTCTGTTCTCCTATAAGGGCATTATTTATTTCCTTTTTAACATCCTCTATCATTATCATGAGTAGTTATTTTAGTTCAGAATCTTGATTTTTCAGTGTGATGATGTATCCAGGACTTGCTATATTGAGAGAACTGGGTTCTGATGATACCGAGTAACCTTGGTTACTGTTGCTCATGTTCTTATGCTTGCCTCTTGCCATCTGATCATCTCTAGTGCTACCTGCCCTCACTGTCTCTGACTGGAACCTATCCTTCCTGTTGTGTCAGACTCCTCAGAGTCTAGCTATCTCAGTGATCTTGTGATTCTGGGATCCTGGAATCCTGAGATCCTCAGTGTGTCAGAACTCCTGGTAGTCAGGCTGCCTCTGGGATCCTGACATCCTGGTGTGACCCAGCTTCTGAGATCTTGTGATCCTAACTGTGTTAGAACACCTGGGAGTTGAACTTTCTCTGGGTGTTGTGGGACTGGGTGTGAAGCTAGTGCCAAATGTGTCTGCTCAGGGCACTGGCTCAGACCAGAAGGCATCTCTCAAATTGTTAATCCTAGAAGTTAGATGTTGTCCTGTCATTAGAAGAAATGAAGTCACAAATTGTCTTTATCAAATCACTGATATTAAACAATGAGTATAACTTTATTCATTCCTTGATATTTTTGTAAAATGTATCTTCATCTTATTCATGCTCCATTTCTTCTCTCCAACTCATTCTCATCTCCTTCCTGACTTCATTTCCATTTTGGTTTTTTGTTTGTTTGTTTGTTCATGATTTTTTTAAAATCCATGGAGATAAATTACTTCTACCCATTTGTGTGGCTATCCACTGGGGAATGGGCAGCCAACTGGTAATTTCTTAAGAAAAGTGACTTTCACTGTTCCTAGTGAAAAGCTCTCCATAACTCATAAGCTCTCCTCAGCTCTCCATAACTGCCTTCCATACTAACAGACTTGATCTTGTAGAGGTTTTATGCAGGTAACCACAGCTACTGTGAGTCATGTATGCAACAATTATGTGCAGAAGACATCATTTTACAGCACTTCTCTCTATCCTTCAACACAGACATTTTTTTATCCCTCCTCATCAGTTTCCTGAGCCTTGGAAATAGGTTGATACAGATGTTCCTGGAGGAACACTCACAATTGTTTCATCTCAATATTTTGACCAGTTTCTAATCTCTGCATTCACCATTACCTACAGCAACTAGAAACTTCTATGACCAAAGGTAAAAGCAGCATAAGTCTATGGTTGAAGACATTCAGAAAGGACTATGACAACATGACAAATTATCAAAATAAATCAATAAGTTTTTCCCTAGTTATGTTTTTTTACCTTGTTTGCCATACATGTTATGGATTCCCCATCTGTAGAACAGGTTTGAATTTCAACCAAGTGAGTGCTTGGTCACCCTCATACACAGTCTTGTCACTATTACACCAATGAGGACATCTTACCTGAGAGGTTGTTTTGTAGCATGAGTGGTAAAACAATTGTTTTGTTTGTTTGTTTGTTTGTTTGTTTGTTTTATTTGGTTTGCTTTGTTTCCCAGTAGCCTATATAGCACCTTTCAGAACTAGGAAAGATAACATACAGTTTATGGTCAGTTCAAGATAGATTTTTCTCAGTACTGTAACAAACACATCTGGTGTCTTCAGCAACATCTTTCCATCTAGCTATGATCAAAAGACTAATGCTCCAGCCTGTATTAGCTTAGCTATTTCCGAGGCTTCCTTGATTAATAACTCATGAGGAGAAACCCTGAGCCTAGTACTGTGATTTTTATTTAATAATGTATATCTTCTGAAAGCAGTATTGTTTAACCATTCAGTGGTCCTCTGGTCAAACTCCTCCTCTTTTTAATATAGTTTTAATTAGCATATAAACTAAGGTTTCCCATTATATACCTCCAGCTTTGGTTAGCCCACCTCCCATTCCTCTTTAGCCTAATCTGCTATCATTTTTTCATCTTAAATCTTTCATCCCAAAATTTCCTGCTTTATTCAAGCTATGCCATAGTAATAAAGAGAACCATAGTAATAAAAACAACATGACACTGGTACAAGAACACATGTGTAGTACCTTTTTTAAAAAAATAAGTGCCAATTTTATGTATTTGTTACTTTATGATTGTTATGACAGAGGTAAATCATCCTGCCCAATTGTAGAAACAGTCTGAAAATAAGGAAAAAAATCTCTCTTTCTCTCTCTCTCTCTTTCCCATTTTTCTTTCCTTGGCATTGGAATATTGGATCTTTCATCCAACAGAGAAATGCACTACAATGTTATAAAGTGAATTTGAAAAACTACTCTAGATATACTAGGAAATGGTATGTTCTTTACTGCTATCTTCATCTTCTCAAAAATCTACATTGGTATACTTTCAAGAGACTTTACTAGAGGACTCTATGCCAAATCATATATGTGAATTAAACAAATGAAAGATCAACAATGACAAAGAAAGACTCAGATTTTACTTTGAAAAGACAATGGCTAAAGATAATTTGTTACTAAACTTTTGGTTTCCTTACACTTTGTATTTTCTTACACTAGATAGCTTAAAGACATACATGGTTCATGTGAAGTTCTTGAAGCAGGACCAGAAAGATAGATCACTATGTAAATGTTCTTGCTATCAAAATTGGTAAGTTGAGTTTAGTCTCTGAAACTCATATAGTGGAAGGAGATAACTGACTAGTATAAATTGTTCTCTCATTCCCATACAAGTACCATGGCATGGAACATTTTTGTATGGGTGGTTCTGATGCTAAGGTCCTGTTTCCCAATTGGTTATTGATTTGTTCATAAAGGAGCCATGGGCCAATCAATGGGTGGAAGAAATAGGTGAGACTTCTGGGTTCCCAGAGGCAAGTGGAAAAGATGGAGAGTTTGCCATGCTTCGGAAAAAAGAAAAGCCAAGCAGACATGAGATCTTGGGAAGACCAGTGGCCTGAGTTTGCTCCTACAAGCTGGTGCTTGGGAATGTTTAGTTGGGACTAGATGTAACTGAGCAACCAACTAAAGTTGAGGGCAGGTAGGGAGGTGTGGAGCTAAAAATATTGATAAGAGTATGATTTTCCTGATGAGAGATAGTAGCATCCAGTAACTGTGTCAAAAGGAAGTTGAAATTGAGCAACTGTGTGTCTCTGTGTCATTTATCTGTGAATCCAAGGGAAGTTGGGTGGGGGCTAGTAACACAGCCTATTTCAGGAGCTTAGGAGCTTAGGTGGGGCAAGAAGAGCTGTGTACAACACATACTCACTTAGTAAATAGATATAGATAGATAAAAAGATTATAGATGATAGATAGATAGATAGATAGATAGATAGATAGATAGATAGATAGACAGACAGAGGAACATACAGATAGACAGAAATATTTAAAAATGAAAGAGAAAGGCTCTTGGTGCAAAGAAATCTTTGTTCATCACCTTCAATAAAGAACCTTTCTTCCATGTTCCTTCCAGCTCTTGATCAGAGAACTTGAGGAGTCTCATACTGATCTCTTTTGGTGGCAACTTTAACATTTCCTTTTCCAAGTCCAAGCCAGTGTTATAGTAACCACTGTGGTTGATAGGCATGCTATGTAAGTTATAATAACCATCACACAAGATCCATGATGCATTTGGAGGCAGCATCTATTTTCTTTGCCTCCTGTTGTATTGCAGATCCATCTCGCATGACCTGTTCATTTTTTTTTTTTTTTTACTCTCAAAGAGTTCAGCTCCTAGGGCTCCCCAAGTGTTCCCTGTCATTGATTACTGGGGTTACAGGCTACTGTTGGCATCTAATAAAGTTTTTTTTTTATGTCAGAAGATCAACAGAATGACACTAGAGGCAATTTTACATGTGAATATGTTTATTCATCTTAGCATACAACTACAGTTCTAGAATTCAGGATGTCCAGGCACAAGGATGATGAATTTGAGGCTAGCTTGGACTGGACAGTAAAAATCTGTCTCAAAAAGAAAAACAAGCAGATAACTGACTACCAACACCAAAACTCCATAAGGAATCTTACATTTTAGCTAACAATATTTGTAGAAATATGCCAAAGTTTTATCTTTACCTCTTCCTCATAGTTTCATTATTTGACATTTTAGTTTCATTTCTCCATATTTATTTTTATGTATTTCTAAGAATTTCTAAATGTAAACCAGCTTTGTAAATTTCAGCAAACCACCTTAGGCAATCAGAGGATGGGAAGCAAAGTTCATTTTTACCAGACTTAAGGGCCATTTGTGTATGCTGAATTTGCTCATATTTTCAGTTTCCAGAATTAGTAACTGATTTGAAACCTTTGATTACTTTGAAACAAAAATGTAGTCCTTCATATTCATCTTGCTGTGCTTAGTAGTGTAATTATACATTCCAATGTCTTTTGTATCTGCCATCATTGGGTCATCTTCATTTCTACTGTGAGTTTTTGGATAACTTCGTTGTTCTATTTTTATTTTCCAGGAATTTTTTTCTTACTTGTTAATTTTCTTAGAATCAGGTCTGAATTATCTGAAGTGATTATCTTTATGAAAGTACATAAAAATATACAGCCCTCAGAAAGGCAATATGTACCCTGCTACTGCCTACTGGAATGTTCTCTGTGTTTAGCAGAGTGAAGTGAGCTGATTGAATTGTTCAGGTGCTAGAATTGGCATGGTGTATTCCTATTGTTTGATGAAAAAGGTTTCTGTAATCTTCAGTAATAATTGTCTATTTGTCTTTCCATAGATAATACTATAACTTTTTCATTTTAAAACTGAATAACTAGGTGTATTCTTATTTATGGTGGTTACATGATCATTATGATTGACTTTGTCAAGATTTCAAGGTCCTTTATTAACCCATTTTCAATGCATTGTTTATTATTAGAGTATGTGTATATATGTGTTTCTGTACAATGTGTATAGAACATGTATGAGTCAAATGACCACATTGTAGAATTACTTCTCTTTCTACTTTTTAGGTTGGTTCTATGATTTAAATTCTGGTTGTCATGATTTTTCATCAAATACCTTTAATCAGATGAGTCACCTTGCCTTCTCTTCAATTGTCATGATTTAACATCTATATATACAATCAACTCCATAGTTCATTATTATTCATTATTATTAGTTCATTATTACTTTAATAACTGTTACCTATATTTTCTGAAAGTAGGACAAGAGAATACCCATCTTTTGACTCCCAAACGCCTGCCTTTGTTACTGCCTATTTGCTGCAGAAATTTCATCATTGCAGTTTCATTTTCAGCTTTTGTTTTATATCAATGTTTCTTTTATCCATTGATTTTCTAGTAGTATTTGCTCTGTGTCTTTTAAAAATTAATATTATTTAACTTATACATATGTGTGGTGATATATATATATATATATATATATATATATATATATATATAATCACTTCAGATTAGGTAGTATCTTCAATCTCATACATACACAAAATTATATATGAAATAAATTCAATGTCATCTGGCACTTTCCCTGTCTTAGTAATGTAAAAAAATAAACCTTTGTTTTTATAAATCAAAAAGAGACACTGACTTGACAATGATCGATATGTATTGGTAATTTGAGGGTAAAATTTCTGTGCATTAGTCTTTAATAATAAAATGTGGAAAAACTATCAAAAGAACTGGTTGATTGCAAAATAAGACAGGGAACTTTGCATAACAAAATTAGAAGGTTCACAGACCCTCCCTGGAGGTGTATCTTCTATGACTGAGATCTCACTTTCTAGTGAAAGGCACATTTAGGGCATACAAAAAGCTCTATACCTTCAGAAACAGATATAAAAAATAAGAGGCCATGTTTTTCAAGGAGGATGGTGCTATAGGAGGAGTTGGTGAGAGGAGAAAGGGGAAACAATGTGATTACATTTTATAATTAATAAAAGAAAAGAATATTCATTTTAATTGACCAATAAAATGTATATGTATATACCATTCGTAACATAAACAAACAAATAGCAAACAAAAGCAAAAAGAATGACAAAGAAGTCAGGAATCTCTTCTTTTGGTACTTCACTGAACAATGAATGGTAAGACACCATTTTAAAGATTCTTATATAGTTGGCAGCAAGACAACCTGGACTTCTCAGAAAGTGTACTTTCAGGAAGCTTGGAAGTGCCAAGAATCTGGACCCTAAACACTTGCTAGCAGAATACCTCCAGAGTGCAGGCAAAACTGTCTCAGACCCCCCCCCCCCCCCAGAGAAGGAACACTGAAAGAAAGAATAGTGTCTAAGAACAGAGACACTGTAGTTTCCTCTACTCACCCATCTTCTATTCCTCTTTTTTCTTCATTTTTGTGTAACTTTATATCTTATTTTCTTCTTGAAAGGCTTTCTAAGATCAATGTCTGGCTTGTGTTTTGCTTGTGTTTGCTTTGTCAGCATCCTGAAGTCTGGAGTTGTTTTAGGTGACATAAAAATGTGGCATCTATTTACCACTTTCTTAGCCAGAGCTGCTTTACACCCTTGTTGTCCCAATTTGTACATTTTTTATCAGCCACTTACTATCAGTAATTTTCTTCTACTGTCTACTTATACACTCACACCTGTAGTGTGTAGATATTAAAAACAATCTACACTATGGTTGGCTAGGCACCGGAACTGGAGGTCTCAGTCTGTTCCCAGTCCAGTATATAGCCTGAGACCATGTTTCTCTTAGCCAACACTTCTCCAAAAAATGCTGGCTTTTGTTCTTCAGAGCTTTGAAATCTCTCTTGTTCCCCCAAGGCAAGCTGCTGTCAAACCACTTCACACTCTCAGGTTCCTGCGGCTAGCTGCAGGCTCGCTCTCTCCAGCCTGCACTCCACTGTTGTTACCTGGAGATCAGTCCTTGCCCAATCTTCCAGTTCCAAAGTCTGGCCAAATACTACCCTAGCTAAGTTCTTTCCTTCCTGCCCACCTGAGTCACCATGAATGGAGAACACCAAACAATCTTAGTTTAGAATCAACAGATAACACAACTGCTGGGCAAGAATCTATCATCCTAAACTCATCAACTATTCTATATTAGAAATCTTCAGATGGCAGAATCTGCCACCAGACCTAACAGTTTTAGGTCTACATCTTGCTTCCTTTCTCCCCAGCCTCACCAAAGTCCCTTCTTCTCCTCCTCTTTTGGACCCAGAAGGCCTGCCTCCTTCTTTCTACCCAGTGATTGGTTTCTTATCATCCTTATTATCCAATCAATTAATTGTGGGAAAATTCTGCCACACACACCAATACTAATTAATATCACATTCAGTATACACAAAACTACCTTATATTACTTAAAACAACTGGAGTTGAAAAGGTGGTGGATTTTATCTTTTTTCTATTACCAGGGGTTTCAGAATGTATACCCTACTCTCATCCTTTAGCCAAAGCAAGGTACCAACTTCTTGCTCTTGCCAGTCTCTATAATCCTTACTGTTCTCTGCTTGTCCCTTTATTTTGCCCATATTTCAAACTGGCCCTTGCAAGGAAGATCTGAATAAGCACGTTGAATAGAAATGTGTTTTTTACTTAGACTTTAATATATGTTATATAGCAAAGTCCTCACGAAAGGGAGGACCTCCCCCAACTCAAACCTCAGGAATTCACAGCCACCCAATAACTCACAAGACACTAAACTCGATGCAATCAGCAAGAGGTATATTTCAATAAGCATGCTGAAGTCAAGATCCATAACCCACACAGGGGCAGTGGGGTTTGACCCCCGGGCTTTGGAGACAGAAGGAATTTAAAGGCAAAAACCATGAGGAAAAAAACCACAACCCAGGGGGGAAAACACAACCCAGGAGGAGTGAAGGGGGGTTACTGGAAAGCACCTGTGGAAAGTCCCAGCCCATTATTCAGTTTGTGACAGGGTCCAAGGAACAGTCATGGGGAACATTTTGTATAGGCTATTCTCAAGAGCCTATTTGTATTCAACCATCTATCTTATGGTCAGTCAAGTTCCTGAAACACAGAGCTCATGAACAAGCTGACCTGTACTCTTGGTTCTGCTCAGCCTGCTAGGAGTTTTTTGAAAAGTTTTAACTCTTTCAATATATTCATCTCTGTTTTACTTTTTATATCTCAATAAAATATCATGGGTAGTTAAGAGGTTCTTTTCCACTCAGGGTATATTAGATCATACCTAAGTAATAAATTATTAAATTAAAAATAGAAGTTTGTATAACTAGCTTGATACTCAAAAGTTGATTTCTTATTCATGGCACATGACCCTGAGGCCACACTTTGAGGCATTGAGTCTTTCTCTGAGAACTAGAGATTTCAACACCATGGTAGAAACTGAGGGACACAGAAGACTGTACTGGGGATTAGACCTTCTGGCTTGGAAGTCACATATCTAGGGCCCAAGTAGGATTAAAGACATGGAATCAGCAACACAAATCCAATAGAGCTAAGACATGGAAATCACTATCACTACTTTTACTGATTACTGACAAAATGAAGAAAGAGAAATAACACTTAAAAATCATGGTATAACCTTCTATCACACATTCATCTTCTTTTCCCAAAGGAAGATATGTATTCTATGGATAGGTTGGAGACCCAGCCTTGTCAGCATCCTATAGGCCTAACTATTTTCAGAATTCTTGGAAGCCCAAGAGTGGGACCACTCTTTTAGTCTGTGACAGCAAGCTTGCTCCTTCAGTTGCATGATATGTAGTATTAAAACAAATAATAATAAATGTGCATCCTATTTAGACAGAATGGTGAAGGGATCGACTGGTGCCAAGGTATCCATTGAAAAAGAATTTGGGGGTCCTTTACCCAGGATTATAAGACTTTTCCTTAGCCTAGATTTAAGTTATTTATTTATTTATTTTTGGTAAGGTGATATTTTCTTCTTGGCTCTGACATCTTGGCACATTACTCATTCTCTATGGACCTCATGGCTCTAGATGGAGTGAACAAGGCATATTCTTGTCTTGAGACTATGCTGTTTTCTCTTTTTATTATTAATATTTATTTGTTTGTTTACTTATTTACTTATTCACTTTACATTCTAATCATGGCCCTACCCTCTTTTCTCCTCCCAGTCCCATCCTTATAACTTCCACATTCATTACCCAAAGCCCCACTTTAGATATCATCTCACACTTATAGATCCAGTCTCAATAGGCCTAAGGGTGTCCTCTCCCACTGTGGCTCAACTAGGTAGTCCAATTAGGGGAAGGAAATCCAGTGACAAGCAAATGAGTCAGAGATAGCCTCGGCTTCAATGGTTAGAGGAACCACATGAAGACCAAGTTGCACATCTGCTACAAACATGTAGGGGGCCTAGGTCCAGCCCCTTCATGCCCTTTAGCTGGTGGCCCATGTGAGTTGACTCTAGGTCTTCTTGTGGTGACCTTGACCCCTCAAGCTCACTCAATTCTATCAACTACTCTTCTACAAGGTTTCCAAAGTACCACCTGATGTGTGTATGTGGGTCTCTGCATCTGTTTTCTTCAGCTGCTAGATGAAGCCTTTCAGAGAGTTATGCCTAATATCATTAATAATGTCAGAGATTGATGATCTTACATGGGGTGTGTTTCAAATTGCACCAAACATTGGATGGCCATTCCCTAAATCTCTGCTTACATTTTATCCTTGCACATCTTGTAGGCAGGACAAATTCTGGGTTGAAGGTTTATGGGTGGGTTGATATTCACCCCTCCAATGGAAGTCCCACCTGGCTACAGGAGATAGTCTGTTCAGTCTTCACATTCCCTGCTGGTAGAAGCCTCAGCTGGGGTTACTCCATAGACGCCACAGAACCTCTCCTCTCTAGCTAATTTCCAGAAATACCCTCAATCAATTGTGAGTCTCACTCCCAACTCTCTCCCAGAGCAGTTCTTCCTATTTCTGATCCTCATCTTCATTCTCCTCCTCAAAAGATATTGTCCACTCTCTTCCCAGTTATTCAACATATTACTTGAAGTTCTAGCTAGAGCAACAATACCAGTAAAGGAGATCAAAGGGATACAACTTGAAAAGCAAAAAGTCAAAGTATTATTATTTATACATGATATGATAGTATGTATAAGTGATCCCAAAATTCTGCCCAAGAACTCCTATAGCTGATTAAATACCTTCAGCTAAATGGCTGGATACAAAGGCAGCTGAAAAATTAGTAGCCCTCCTTTATACAAATGATAAATGGGCTGAGAAAGAAATTGGGGAAATAACACCCTTTGCTATAGCCACAAATAGTACAAAATGTTATATATATATGTATATAATATATACATTATATATATATATATATATATATATATATATATATATATATTCTACCCAAACAAGTGAAAGATATGTATAACAAGAACATCAAGTCTCTGAAGAAAGAAACTGAGGAAGATATCAGAAAATGAAAAGATATCTCATGCTTATAGACCAGTAGGACCTTCATAGTAAAAGTGGGTGTCTTATCAAAAGCAATCAACAAATTCAATGCAGTTCTCATTGAAATTCCAACAAAAATCTCTACTGATATTGAAGAAGCAATTGTCAATTTCATATAAAAAACAAGGACAATTAAAAACAATTCTGTACAATAAAAGAATTTTTGGAGGAATTACCACTATCCCTGATTTCAAACTATATTACAGAGAATTAGTAATAAAAGCCACATGGTATTGGCATAAAAGCAAACATAGTATCAATGGAATAAAACCAAAGGCCCTGAAATAAACACACACACACACACACACACACACACACACACACACACACACACACACCTCTATGGATGCTTGATATTTGACACAAAAAGACAAAACCATACAATAGAAAAAAAGAAAGCATCTTCATTAAATGGTTCTGGTCTAACTGAATGTGTGCAGGCAGAAGAATGAAAATAGAGCCATACTTATCACCCTGAACAAAACTCAAGTTCAAGTATATCAAAGACCTCAATGTAAATCCAAACATAGTAAATCTAAGAGAAAACAAAGTGGAGACCTGCCTTTAACATATTGGCACAGGAGACAAATTTCTGAACAGAATATCAATGGCTTACACACTAAGATCAATAATTAATAAATGGGACCTCATGAAATTAAAAAGCATTTCCAGGCTAAGGACAGCAGCAAAACAGCAGCCTACAAAGTGGAAAAAGATCTCCACTAACCCCATATCTGACATAGGAGTAATGTCTAAATTTTATAAAGACCTCAAGAAATTAGACACCAACAAATCAAATAACTCCAATTAAAATGAGTAAAGAGATAAACAGAATTCTCAACAGAAGAATCTCTAATAGCCCAGAAGCACTTAAAGAAAAGTCCAACATCCTTAAGTCATCAGGAAAATGCAAATCAGAATGACTATGAGATTCCACCTTACAGCCATCAGAGTAGCTAAGATAAAAAACTCACTTGACAGAACATGTTGGCAAGATGTGGAGCAAGGGAAACACTTCTCCATTGATGGTAGGAGTGCTAATGGGTGAGACTATTTGGAAAACCAATTTGGTAGTTTCTCAGAACATTGGGAATAGTTTAACTCCAAGATAGAACTATACCACTCCTGGGCATAGACCCAAAAGATGCCCTAACTATACCACAAAGAGACTTGTTCATCTATGTTTATAGCAGCTTTATTTATAAAACAAAGTAGAGACAACATAGATGTCCCTTAACTAATGAATCTATAAGGAAAAGTCTATACAGTAGAATACTACTATCTGTTAAAAATAAAGATATCATGAAATTTTCAAACAAGTTGATGTAAGTAGAAAATATTATCCTAGTGATGTAACTCAACCCCCAGAAGACACACATGGTATGTACTAAGCTATAATGGACATTACCCAAATAGTACACGATAACCATACTACAATCCTCATACCTTAAGAAACTAAGTAATAAGAAGGGCCTAAGGTAGGATACATGAATATCACCCAGAAGAGGAAACAAAACAATTATCAGACAAAGATGGAGGGGGATTAAACAGAGTTATTGACACACCTTTTATCTGTTGAAGGTTAGGAACAGGATTCCTTTAATACTTTTAGTGTTACAGTCTCTTTTATTCATAAATAATGGCTTCTTTAGGTACTAAAATTCTCAAACATTGTTGGTGAATTCCAACAACATTGAATCCTCAGGTGTATGTGACAAGAGCTACACCTGCATTTATTTCTAGATGTCCTTCTTAGGTTTGCTCTATTTCTCTCTTCTCTGGCTTCCATACTTTTGCATATTTAAATTTTTACTCTGCTTTGGAAGCACACAGCACAATTTAATTTAATTTCCTGGGTCAATTTTTCTACTTAATATATATATCATACCCCAAATTTAACTGATCGTTGATTTAAAACACTTCATACCATGCAGATATTTCCTGATGAACATGAAGTTTGTGCATTTACATTCTTTTTTTATTTTATATTTTATTTACATTTCAGATGCCATCCATTTCCCCATTTCTCCTCCCTAGAAAACATTTACGTTTCAGATGCCATTTCCCCTCCCTAGAAAACCCCTATCCCATGCCCCCTTTTTCTTTCTGCTTTTATACAATTTTTTTAAAAATGTTAATCAAAGGCTTTAAGTTTGGTAATGCTCAATAAAAAGTGTAACCCAATACCCAACCTAGATATATAAACGATCTTTGACTGGTAGAGACCCTTTCTCTCTCTTTCTCTCTCTCATCACCTAGTTTCTCCTTTCCTTCATCTTCTCCTCTCCTTACTCTATCTCTTCCTCTTGGTACTCCTTCCCCCTTAGGTCCTCCTACACATCACCCTTCCTGTTAAAATAAAACTTTTCTCTCAAAATACAATTAGAGCATAATTATTCCTAATTGTACCAGTGAGGTACAAGATAGTCCTAATACCCAGTCCATCATTTTGTTGACTAACCAGAACCTCTGTCATCTCTCCTAACTAAAGCACTTAGTTTTGAACCTGGCTTTTTTCTTGGCTTTAGAATGAATGTCAACTGAAAAGCATCCACTCAGATCTTTTCTCTCAAAGTAAATAGCCAGGATTGGCTATGAGACTATAGGTCTTCAACCTCGTCAGAAATCCAGAATGACTGAGTTAACTGAAATTATGGGAAGCACTAAGCATAGCTTCAAAAACTTAAACAATTTATAGAGACTGCTGAACACCTGGAAAGCCCCTATACTACCAAACATTGGAGCATCAAATCATCAGCCTTCTGTCCCAGAATCATCTAACAGACCTTAGTGATGCAGAATTATTAAGGGCTGATTACTCTGTCTAGGCAGATATAATCGTTCGATTATTCTGCAAGTGTGTCCTTTTCTGGTAGTTTGTCTGTAGATGGAAAGAGGCAATTCTTGCCTAGTGGCTGTCACTGCACAACTGGAGTAACTCCAAGGATGCTCGATTCCTTCTTAGAATCCATGACAGGAAGCTGTCAGGAGCAGACAGGTCTCTAATCAAAATGAACATTAATATAGAAATATTTGTAATGTCAATTCTATGGACTTCTGACGTTTTGAAAGCCAACTATCCATGTAAGGTAACCTGGACTGTTGTCTGTTAACTCCTCTCAGCTATTTCTAAGTATGGAAAACACCCTAACAATAAACTCAAAGCCATGAATTTGCTATAGTCCCTTAACTCATAGGCTAACCATCCCAAATCAGTTAAAAAAGTTAAAGAAGGACTGGGTCTAAGCCTTGTATTACTAAATGTGTTATACAGGTACAATGCCCATGAGAGTATCAATATCCATCTCATTTTTAAATCAATAAGAAGCTCGTACCAATGAAAACTTTAAATTTGAAATCAAAGTAAATTTTGTACCACTTAAGAAATTATAACTTCATCTTGATATTAATTATAAAGATTTCTACCCATAGGTTATGGCTATGCAATAAGTCCTAGCTAATTCTCCCTGTTCCAACAAAACCACTACTTTTCCCTAGAAAGACAGACCAATATTAACCACCTCAGTCCCCAAGTCCAGGGAATAGGGGTGCTGATTCTTCTTTAACACCTTCAATCTGATTACAGACGCTGAGATATTAGAAAAAAGGTGGGGGAAAGAGTAAATTAATAAGCCTCTGACACTGTGTCTTCACTGCATCCAGATGGAATTCCAGGACATCGGAGGCTTGGGCAAGTCTGCTCAGTATGCTTGATGAGTAGATAGATACACTAAGGCTGTGTATTCTGCAATATACAATTCTCAGAACAAGTTTTAGTATCAAGAAAAAAATTATTTTTTTCCTAGAGGACTGACTTTTTTTAGAAGATGTTGGTTCTAACAACTTTTCTTTTTTTCCCATTTTAAAATTTGTTGTAATATTTATGTTTCAATTTCAAATTTTATTGCCTTATCCCATTCCCCCCACCACCCAGGAACACCTTATCCCATCCCCCCTCCTTGTGCTTCTATGAGCGTGTGATTTTCCAGTTTCTATAATGCTGTTTCCATTAACATAAACTGCCTCCTAATTTTCTAAATCCTTTCATTTGTGTTATTAAATCTCGTATTTTTCTTTCTCTTTTTTCTCCTTTTTCCCCCCTTTTCATCTTTTTTTAAAAAAATAGGGTATTATATTTACCTTTCAGATTTTATCCCCTTACCCCACTTCCTCCCACCACCCAGAAACCTCTTATCCCATCCCCTCCTCATGCTTCTATGAAGCAGTGACCACACCTACCCCCCCACTATCCCCTTCCCACCCTCACATTCCCCCCCTCACTCTGTGTTTATTTTTTTTATGGGACCAAGAAACTCCTCTCCCACCTATGCCCGACAAGGCCATCCTCCTCTACATATACCACTGGAGTCTTGGGTCCCTCCCTATGTGCTCCCAGGCTGGTGGTTTAGACCCTGTGGGGGGGGGGGTCTGGTTGTTTGGTATTGTTGCTTTTCTCCTGGGGTCACAAACCCTTTCTGCTCCTTCAGTCTTCTCTCTAAGTTCTACATTGGGAAACCCTTGATCATATCAGTGGTTAGCTGTGAGCATCATCCTCTGAATGTGTCAGTCTCTGGCAGACCTCTAAGGAGACAGCTATATTATGTTTTTGACAGCATGCACTTCCAGCCATCCATACCAGTGTCTAGCTTAGGTGACTGTACATGGGATGAATACCCAGGTGAAATGGTCTCCTTATGGCCCCTCCTTCAGTTTCTGTCCCATGTTTTGTTTCCATATTTGTTCCCTTGAGCATTTTTGTTACTCGTTCTAAGTAGAACTGAGGCATCCCCTCTTGGTCTTCCTTCTTCACGACCTTCATGTGGTCTGTGAGTTGAGTCTACTCTATTCCAAGCCTTTGGGCTAACATTTGCTTAACAGTGAATAAATACCATGTGTGTTCTTTTCTGATTGGGTTAACTCACTCAGGATGATAATTTCTAGATCCATCCATTTACCTAAAATTTTCTCAAATTCATTATTTTTAATGGCTGAGTAATACTCCATTGTGAGGATGTACCACATTTTTTGTATCCATTCCTCTGTTGAGGGACATCTTGGTTCTTTCCAGCTTCTGGCTATTATAAATAAGTCTGCTATAAACATATTGGAGCATATGTCCTTATTATATGTTGGAGCATCTTCTGGGTATATATCCAGGAGTGGTATATATCCAGGAGTGGTATAGCTGGATGCTAAGGTAATGCTATGTCCAGTTTTCTGAGGACCCACCAGACTGAATTGCAGAGTGGTTGCACCAGCTTGCAATCCCACCAACAATGGAGGGGTGTTCCTCTTTCTCCACATTCTCACTAGCATCTACTATCACCTGAGTTTTTGATCTTAGTCATTCTGATTCGTGTGAGGTGGTATCTCAGGGTTGTTTTGATTTGCATTTCCCTGATGACTAAGGATGTTGAGCATTTCTTAAGGTGCTTCTCAGTCATTCGAGTTTCCTCTGTTGAGAATTCTTTGTTTAGCTCTGTACCCCATTTTTAAATAGGGTTATATGGTTGTCTGGAGTCTAATTTCTTGAGTTCTTTGTATATCTTGGATATTAGCCCTCTACAGGATGTAGGATTGGTTAAGATCTTTTCCCAATCTATTGGTTGCTGTTTTGTCTTATTGACAGCGTCCTTTGCCTTACAGAAGCTTTGAAATTTTATGTAGTCCCATTTGTCAATTCTTGATCTTAGAGCATAAGCCATTGGTGTTCTGCTCAGGAACTTTTCCCCTGTGCCTAGGTATTTGAGGGTCTTTCCCACCTTCTCTTCTATTAGTTTCAGTGTATCTGGCTTCATGTGAAGGTCTTTTATTACTTGATTTTGTTGGGGTCCACACTAGCCTCACGTTGGGGTGGCCAAAAACGTCGCAGCCCAGGCAAGATGTTGAGGCCCGGGCTGACCCACGTTTGGGCGGCCACCGTATCCCGGCCCAAGCTGCTGCTCCAGTCTGCGGGTTGGGGTTCAGCAAGAGTGAGGGTTAGGGCAGACTCGAAGAATTGAGACCAGACAGGGTGTGATTCAATCCTGTTTATTCTTCAGTCTCTCTTCCTCTAAGTGTCTCCTTCTCTGTCTCCTCTGTTGTGTCTGATTCTGTATGGAGCCAAGTGTCTTCTACCTAATGTCTGATGTGTCTCATTCTCTGATCTCAGTCTGATTCTGATCTGTTCTGTCTCTGCCTTTTATATGTCTTACTTCTAAGCCACACCTCTAAGTTACACCTTTAATCATGCCCTTAGGTCTTGTCTCTAACTCTGATCTCTATACTTCTAAGTCATACTCTTAAGTCACACACCTTTAATCTCACACACCTTTAATCTCATGCACCTTTAATCTCAAGGTATCTAAACCAAGATTATCGGAGTGTGCTCAGCTGTTGTAGGCTATTGTAATCCAAGTCTCATGTCAGGGTATATGGCTCAAGATGGCTGCAAAGCTGATAGACACTTTCTGCTAAAAGTTAGCCTGCAACAGGATTTGAGTTTTGTACAAGGAGATATGAATGGATTGATTTGCATCCTTCTACATGTTGACCTCCAGTTGAACCAGCACCATTTGCTGAAAATGCTGTCCTTTTTCCACTGGATGGTTTTATCTCCTTTGTCAAAGATCAAGTGACCATAGGTATGTGGGCTCATTTCTGGATCTTCAATTCTATTCCATTGATCTTCCTGCCTGTCTCTGTACTAATACCATGCAGTTTTTATTACTATTGCCCTGTAGTATAGTTTGAGGTCAGGGATGGTGATTCCCCCAGAAGTTCTTTTGTTGTTGAGAATATTTTTTGCTATCCTGGGTTTTTTGTTGTTCCAAATAAATTTGCAAATTGCTCTTTCTATCTCTATGAAGAATTGATTTGGAATTTTGATGCGGATTGCATTGAATTTATAGGTTGCTTTTGGCAAGATGGCCAGTTTTACTAAGTTAATCCTGCCAATCCAGGAGCATGGGAGATCTTTCCATCTTCTGAGATCTTCTTCTATTTCTTTCTTCAGAGACTTGAAGTTCTTGTCATATAGATCTTTCACTTGCTTGGTTAGATTCACTCCAAGATATTTTATTTTATTTGTGGCTATTGTGAAGGTGTGTCATTCCCCTAATTTCTTTCTCAGCCTGTTTATCTTTTGAGTATAGGAAGGCTACTGATTTGTTTGAGTTGATTTTATATCCAGCCACTTTACTGAAGTTGTTTATCAGGTTTAGGAGTTCTCTGATGGAAGTTTTAGGATCACTTAAGTATACTATCATATCATCTGCAAATAGTGAAATTTTGACTTTTTCCTTTCCTATTTGATTCCCTTTGACTTACTTTTGTTGTCTAATTGCTCTGGCTAGGACTTCCAGTATTATATTGAATAGGTAGGGTGAGAGTGGCCAGCCTTTTCTAGTCCCTGATCTTAGTGGGATTGCTTCAAGTTTCTCTCCATTTAGTTTGATGTTTACTACTGGTTTGCTGTATATTGCGTTTACTATATTTAGGTATGGACCTTGAATTCCTAATCTTTCCAAGACTTTTAACATGAAGGGGTGTTGAATTTTGTCAAATGGTTTCTCAGCATCTAGTGAGATGATCATGTGGTTTTTTTCTTTGAGTATATTTATGTAGTGGATTACATTGATGGATTTCCAAATATTGAACCATCCCTGCATTCCTGGGATAAAGCCTACTTGATCATGATGGATGATTGCTTTGATGTGTTGTTGGATTTGGTTGGCGAGAATTTTATTGAGTATTTTTGCAGGGTAGGGAGTTTGTGGAATGGAAACTGGGAAGGGAGATAATGTTTGAAATGTAAATAAATAAAATAACCAATAAAAATGTGTATCACTTATAAAATATATGTGTGAAGATATACCACTTATAAAATATTTATACACAGATACATATCCTTTAACACACATAGAAAGTCTGAGCTTAGAAATGTTGAAAAACTGCTGGATGTCTTATGAGGCTGAGAATTTGAACCCAGAAGTATAAACTTCTGACCTTCACAGAATACATCATATCTTTTATACTAATGGCCTTATAAGTATGCAAAAAGTGACTACATAGAGAAACTTGTATGAAATGTTCCTCCATGTCACTCTTGTCATTCTTGTCCTTCCCTTGAGCAAAACACATGCACTTTTGCAGTGGTCAGTACACACAGTCAAAGGCTCATCTCCCATGTGGCAGCTAAGAACATTGAGGCCTAGGGAGCTGGAGAAAAACCAGAGGAGCAGAAAGAGGCCTGTGCTAACCCATGTCACAGAGATCTACCAGCCTCCAATGAAGCCAGCTCCAGTAAGACACACTCAGGTCAGTCAACACCAGAGATAACCAGATGGTGAGAGGCAAGCATGAGAACATAAATGACAGATGCCAATGTAATTCGGCAGCATCAGAACCCAGTTCTTCCACAAAAGCAAGCTTTGGATACCCTAACATACCAGAAAGCAAGATTTTGACTTAAAATCCCATCATCTGAAGATGATAGAGGCCTTTAAAGAAGATATAAATAACTCCATTAAAGAAATACAGAAGAACACAAGCAAACAGGAAGAAGCCCTAAAGAAGAAACAGATAAATTCTTTTAAAAAATACAGAAAAATACAATAAAGTAGGTGAAAAAATTGAACAAAACAGTCAAAGAACTAAAAATGGAAATAAAAACAATAAGGAAGTCACAAATTTAGGCAACCTTGGGGATAGACAACCTAAGAAAGAGACTAGGAGCTACAGATACAAGCAGCACCAACAGAATACAAGAGATACAAGCAAGAATCTCAGAAATAGATGATACCATAGAAAATAGTGACATATTAATCAAAGAAAACAAAAACCATAAAGAAGCTTCTAACTCAAAACATCTAAGAAATCCAGGACACAATGAAAAGATCAAACCTAAGAATAATAGAAATAGAATAAGAGGAAGATTCCCAGCTCAAAAGGCCAGAAAACATCTTCGACAAAATCATAAAAGAAAACTTACCTAACCCAAAGAAAGTGATGGCCAAAATGTATATTAGACCTACACAAAACCAAATAGAGTGTAGTATAACAGAAAGTCCTTCTGTCAAAACATTAAATGCACATGTTGGGGACCGCACTAGTCCCACGTTGGGGTGGCCAAAATAAATGTTGCAGCCCAGGCAAAATGTTGAGGCCTGGGCCAACCCACGTTTGGGCGGCCACTGTATCCCGGACCAAGCTGCTGCTCCGGTCTGCAGGTCGGGTTTCAGCAAGAGCGAGGGTGAGGCCAGATTTTACCTAATGTCTGAGATTCATCTCTGATGATCCCTCTATAGTCTCTGATCTCAGTATATATTCTCTGATCTCTGGTTCTGTCTTCTATAGTCTCCCTAATGTCTTCTCTCTGCTGTGTCTCCCTAATGTCTGAATGCTACTGTCTGCCTCTGCATTTTATATGTCTTACTTCTAAGCCACGCCTCTAAGTTACACCTTTAATCATGCCCTTAGGTCTTGTCTCTAACTCTGATCTCTATACTTCTAAGTATACTATTAAGTCACACACCTTTAATCTCACACACCTTTAATTTCAAGGTATCTAAACCAAGATTATCGGAGTGTTCTCAGCTGTTGTAGGCTATTGTAATCCAAGTCTCATGTCAGGGTATATGGCTCAAGATGGCTGCAAAGCTGATAGCCGCTTTCTGCTAAAAGTCAGTCCCCAACATGCACAGAATGAAAAATGAATATCAAAGCTATACAGGGAAAAGGCCGAATAACATATAAAGGCAGACCTATCAGAATTACACCAAACTCCTCAGCAGAGAGGCTAAAAGCCAGAAGATTTTGGACAGTTGTCACCCAGACCCTAAGAGAACACAAATGCCAGCCTTGGCTATTATACCCAGCAAAACTCTCAATCACCATAGATGGAGAATCCAAAATATTCCATGACAAAATTAAATTTAAACATTATGTCTCTACTAATTTAGTCATGCAGAATATACTGGAAGAAAAACTCCTACCAAGAGTTACCATGATGGAAATACCTGAGGAAACACAAGAAATTAGACACCTCACAACAACTCCTCCAAAAGAGAAACACACATACACTAACATCACTAGCAACAAAAATAACATGAAATAACAATTATCAGTATTTTTAATATCTGTAAATATCAATGAACTTAATTCTCCAATAAAAAGACACAGGTTAACAGACTGGATACACACAGGATACAGCATTTTGCTGCATACAAAAAAAAAAAAAACACACCTCTGTGACAGATAGACACTACCTCAGAGTAAATGGCTGGAAAAAAGTGTTCTAAGCAATGGTCTCAAGAAACAAGCTGGAGTAGCCATTCTAATAGCAAATAAAATAAACTTTCAACAAAAGTTAACAAAGACATGGGGAAGCAAATTTCATATTCATCAAAGGAAAAACCTACCAATATGAAGTCTCAATTCTGAACATCTATGCCTCAATGTAAGGGCACTACATTAATCAAAGGAACTTCACCAAAGCTCTAAACACACATTGAACATCACACATTAGTAGTAGGAGAATTCAGTGCTCCACTGTCATTAATGATCCAGTCATTAAGACAAAAACTAAATAGAGACACAGTGAAACTAAGAGAAGTTATGAACCAAATAGATTTAATACATATCTATAGAACATTTTACCCCAAAACAAGACAATATATCTTTTCTCAGCATCTCATGGAATTTTATCCAAAATTGACCATATAATTTGACATAAACCAAGCCTTGGCCAGTACAAAATGATGGAAATCCCATGCATTCTATTAGATCACCACAAAGGCTGGAATTCAATAGCAACAAAAACAACAGAAAGCCCACATACTAATGGAAACTGAACAACTCTCTACTCAAGGATAGCTTTGTTGGGGAAAAAATAAAAGAAATTAAAGACTTTATAGAAGTTAATGAAAATGAAGACACAGCATGCTCAAAGGTATGGGACATAATGAAACCAGTGTTAAGAGGAAAATTCACAGCAATGGGTGCCTTCATAAAGAAATTAGAGAGATTCCATATTAGCAGCAATACCAAAAAGCTCTAGAACATAAAAAATCAAATACATGCAAGAGGAGTAGAGGGCAAGAAATAATTAAACTCAGGGCTGAAATCAACCAAATAGAAACAACAAGAACAATACAAAGAATCAACAAAACCAAGGTGTGGTTCATTGAGACAATAAACAAGATAGATAAGCCCTTAGCTAAAATAACTAAAGGACATAGAGACAGCATCCAAATTAACAAAATCAAAAATGAAAAGGGAGATGTAACAACAGAAACTGAGGAAATTCAAAAAATCATTAGGTCTTACTTTAAAACCTAAATTCAACAAAACTGGAAAATCTACATGAAATGGATGATTTTCTAGACAGATAGCATGTATCAAAATCAAACCAAGATCAGGTAAACTATCTAAATAGGTTAACCTCCTAAAAAACAAATAATGCAATTAAAACTGGTGTACAGAGCTAAATAGAATTTTTAACTGAAGAAGCGCAAATGGCCAAGAAGCGCTTAAAGAAATGATCAGCATTCTTAGTCATCCTTAGGGAAATGAAAATCAAAATGACCTTGAGATTTTACCTTACACCAAACAGAATGACTAAATTAAAAAACTCAAGTGACGGCACATGCCAGTGAGGATGTGGAGAAAGGAACACTCCTCCATTGATCATGGGTACAACCACTCTAGAAATAAATCTGGTGGTACCTCGGAAAATTGGGAGTAGTTGTACTGCAAGATTCTGCTATTCCACTCCTGGGCATATACACAAAAGATGTTCCACCCTGTCACAAAGAATTGTGTTTCCCTGTATTCATAGCAGCCTCAATCATATAGCCAGAAGCTAGAAACAACCAGATGTCCCTTGACCAAGGAATGAATACAGAAAATATAGTTCATTTAAACAATGGACTACTACTCAACTATTAAAAATGAGGACATCATGAATTTTGCAGGCAAATGGATAGAACTAGAAAATATCCTGAGTAAAAGAACCCAGATTCAAAGGGATATGCATGGTGTGTAATCACTGCTATATTACCCCAAAAGTACAGATTACTTATGATACAACACACAGACTGTAAGAAGTTCAACAAGAAAGAAGGCCCAAGTGAGTATGGTTACTTAGAAGGGGGAAGAAAATAATGACAGGATGCAGAAGAAAGGAGAGTTGTGGGTAGGAGAGTGAAGGAGGAAAGGAAAAGTGGAATAGGACCAGGTGTGTGTGTGTGTGTGTGTGTGTGTGTGTGTGTGTGTGTGTAACAGGAAAAAAGCCCAGAAGGCCAGGAGAATGAATGGAAATATGCAGCTTCTGGTGGGTGGGAGGTGGAGGACTCTCTGGAAAGTCCCAGAGACTTAAAATGTAAGAGACTCCCAGGACTCAATAGGGGTGACCTTAGCCAGAATATGAAGCAATGGGGAGAGGGTACTCAAAAAGTCTATCTCCAGAAAATAGACAGGGCCCTAAGTGTAGAGACATGGTTACCAATCCACAGACAAAATTTCAGATGCAGAATTGTTCCTGTGTAAAAGAACTGTAGAGACAAAAATGGAGAAGAGACTGAAAGAAAGGCAGTCCAGTGACAGTCCAACTTGGAATCTATTTCATGGGTGGGCTCCAAGGTCTGACACTATTACTAATGCTATGATATGCTTAGAGACAGGAACTTAGCATGGCTGTCCTCTGAGAGGTCCTACCAGCAGCTGACTGAGACAGATGTAGATATTTACACCCAACCATTGGACTGAAGTTTGGGACCCCTGTGGTTGAATTAGTGAAATGACTGTAGGAGATGAAAGGGAAGGTGACCCTATAGGAAAACCAGCAGTCTCAACTAACCTCACCACTGGAAACTCTCAGAGATTTAGCCACCAACAGGAAGAATTCATGGGTGACCCGACCTGCAGGTCTTAGGTTATTTGTGAGGGACGAGGAGGATTACAACCTGGAAGAACGGGCGAGAGAGAGAATGGACTCAAGGAAGCAAATGCTTGTCAAGAGTCATATATTTGGGCACAAAGTGCTTATTTATAATACATTTTTCAAAGGGAGGGGCAAGAGGGATCCAGGTGATGGGAAAGTACAGAATCTTCTTGGCCTGTGCCCTGAAACAATGGCGGTCTAACTGCTTACTTCAAAGGATACGGTACACTGCTTTACGTCTAAAAATCTATTTGTAACTATTAAGCAGAACCTTGTGGTTGCTAGGGAGATGAAGCTGCAGGGGACATTGTGCAGGTGGGGAGAAGTAGGGGGTGAGGGTAAGAGGCGAGGGTCCTGGCTTCTGACACATGGGTTTGTCCAAAGTCCCTGGTACATATATTGCAGAGGACTTCCTAATCTAACCTCAGTGGGAGATGTGCCTAATCCTTGAGAGACTTGAGGCCTCAGGGAAGAGGGATGCCCAGGGTTGGAGAGAGGAGAAAGTACCATCTCAGAGGCAAGTGGAAATGAGATGAGGAACTGTAGAGGGGGAACTGAGGGAGGGAAATATGAATGGAATGCAAATAAATAAAATAAATAAAAATAATTCCTAGCAGGCACAATATGAGAAATTCAACTTTTTTGTTCTGGAAACCTTAAGATACCCTCTCTTCCCTCCTTCCAGATCTGTTTAATTGTGTCTGAAACAATCTCAGAATGCCAAATAGTGAATTTTTGCTCCACATAGGGAGCCATCTGTTATGTGTGATTTTAGAAACCATGCTAGTTCTCTGGAACTAGCAGTCATCTGCCTACTAGCTAACATATTCTTCATAAACAATGAGAGCGCCTTTTCAGCTATGTTCTGGTCTCTGTTTCTTGTCCAATGTTGTCCATGGCTATTTCACCCAGCTCCCTTTAGTCCCATGGAAGAAAAACATTAGAGACCTTTATATTTTAAAATTGATTAGATAACTCAATGGCTGGGCAAAGAATATCCTGCTCCATCCTCCTTGGCCTCCGCAGTTGCCTGCAGAAGCTATAAATTATCATTGCCCTAAGAGACCTACATGTCTGTAGCTTCTCATCTGCTCACCACCTGGTCTGGCCCAATCCTCTCCCTCCTTCTCTTCCTGTCCTGAGTGAAAATACCGCCTTCCATTTTGCTCTGTGATTAGCTTCTGTTGAATTTATTTAGTCAATCAACAATAGGGAAACTCCCCCTCCATACATGTAAAGCATAATTATGGAAACGGTAATGTTGTGAGTGTAAACAGTAACTCAGAGCATGCTATATTTATTCACTTAGTAACAAGAAAAAGAGAATATCAATTTGAGAGGCAGTGAGGAAAGAGTGGATAGAGAACAGAAAAAAAGATAAATGATGATGCAATTATAATCATCTATAACATTTATTAACCTTATGTATAAGTATATACCAGATATACAGTCATAAAAATTGCAATTCTATACCATGAAAGGTGTGGAAACCAAGTGAAATGCTAGGAATAAAACCCAGGAATATTATGAATCTATTTTAAACAGGGCTTGATGAAAATGGATTTCAAAACAACTTTCTTCCGTAAAAAGTACAAAGATCACTAGAGCAAGAAAGACAATCTGTGATGCTAGGTACTCCTTTAAAAATTAGTAAAAACTGATGACATAAACTAGCAATACATCATAAATGTATTCACTGAATAAAAGTGCTAAAATATTCTGGTTTAGATGTGAGAGTACACATAAAGAATTATGAGAAGCTCACAGGCTTCTGATTTATATTTGTGATCCTGGTTTTGATACCATAAAGGGGTCTTGGAGAAGAGCTGAGTCTTGGAACTATGAGAAGCTTGGAGAGGACAATGGTAATGGTGCAGTCTCAGTTTCTGTAGAAGCCCAAGGGATGAAGTGACCATGGAGATAAGTTAATGTCTGACATCACATGAGAGGTCAGAAGAGCCTATTGGTGAAGGTCAACCCAGTTACATTAAAAACCCCAGCATTTAGGAGATGCTGGTATCACAGAATCTGCAGTAGCCATGGAGTAAAACTAGCTTGAACTGGAAAAACAAGCTTTGTGTGCTGTCAATGGCAGAACTGTGGAAATGTTGCCCTTTGATACAAGAGGACTATTAGTGTCCCATGTCTAATGATGATGTTTTAAACCTTTAGACTTGTGTTTTGCTTTGATCTCATTGTCACTGTGCTCTGGCTTTTGCTTATGAGTTAAGAAGTATTTATCTATTTATTTTTTTACAGGATGCAATAATTGAAATATTTTAACTTTTTTATTATATTATTTTATTTATTTACAATCCAAATGTTCCCTTTCCCAGTATCCCTCTTAGAGTTCTTCACCCCACTCCGGTATATTAGGTTCTCTAGCATTGCAGAATTTATGGGTAGTCTGTATACAGTAAGAAAATTTGTTGTTGCCTTAAAGTCTGTAGTCCAACTCCACAACAATGGTCAGCAGCAGCTGTGAATAGAAGTCCAAGGATCTAGCAGTTGTTCAGTTCCACAAGGCAAGCAGGTAAAGAAGAGAGTTTTCCTTCCTCCAATGTCCTTATGTAGGTCTCCAGCAGAAGGTGTGGCCAAGATTAAAGGTGTGTACTACCACGCCTAGATCTGGGACTTGCTTTGTCCCAGATGACCTTGAACTCAGAGATCTCTTTGACTTGATCTCCTGGGATTCATAGCCACTATGTCTCAAGATCTCCATGCCAAGATCCAGGTCAGAAACTTATATCTCCCAGCCTCAAGATCAGGATCACAGTTGAGCCTTCCAATTCTGGATTGTAGTTCATTCCAGAACTACATAGTCAAGTTGACAACCAGGAATAGTTACTACACCCCTTTTGCCTCTGAGGTGCTCCCCTATCCACCCACCCACCTACCCCTCTTACCCACCCACCCTAACTTTTTAGGAGACAATATTTTAGAGTGGGTCCACAATGTAAGTGACTTGTATATTTTAAAAAGACAACTTTTAAAATGTTTTAACTTGTAAAGACTTGGGAAAAGACCCACAAGTTACAACCCTACATAAAGATTTACAGTAAACACTCCTGTTGCTAGGTTGAAATACCTGAAGAAAGATTAAGGGAAGACATTGGTGAGGGTACAGCTTCAGTTACAGTGAAGATCCCAGCATATTGGAGAAATTGTGATCATGAAAAGACCACCAGGAATGGCAGTAACTGTGAATAGAGCTGCCTAAGCTTGAGAAATAATCTTTATCCTGTAAATGGCAAAGCAGGAGAAATGAAGTTGCCTAGGCATTTTGGAAACCAGAAGGTCCAGAGTTGCAGATATTAAATATTAAGCTGTGTACACTGTTGGATGTTAGTTTTAGTATGATTATGACTGTGCCATTTCTCTCCCTTTTATTGTAAGGAAGTGTGTGATTTTTTTTGCATGAGTTCACAGTTGAGAGACATTGGATGTATACAGGGATATTGGATTTTTAAAGATTACTTTGACTTTTAAAGTACTAAAATTATAAAGATGTTGGAACTTACTGTTATACTGTTTATATTATGCTATTAAGATTCTAGTATAAAATTTTGGTGATAAATAAGAAATGAAAGTTATGGCTCATTTTCTTTATGTTTTAAATTGACAATGGAGCAATTGTGCTGCTTCGTTTTGTTTGTCAATATGACACAAACTTAAACATATCTGGTCAAAGGGGATTTTAGATGGGAAAATTAAAATTATATCTAATTATTGCCAGTGCTTTTGAAAAATGTCAAAGAGATTTTGGTCAATGATGTGGAAAAAATGTGAGTTCCTTTAAGCATCCATTTAAAGTTATATTATTTTGCTTGGCTGTTGCAGTGTGTTTATCAGCTTTCATAAACTTGGAATTTGAGGTATATTGTATTACTTTATCTTAAGAAAATATAAGCTTGAATACAAAGTGAGAGAGAATATGCTGCTTTTTTCTTTTGCATTTTAATCATATATTTGTAATACATATTTTTTATTTGTGTTTTTAGGGTTAATTATTCCCAGGACTACAAGATCTTCTGTTATAAATTACCTAGTAGCAAAAATTCTACAGATTTCGAGTCTTTTACTCATGTAACACATGACAATATTATACAACTTCTTTGTATAAACTTTTTTATTTTAACTGCTTTGAAATAATTAAATTAACACTCAAACTTTGTATCTGGACCAATTCTTTTGGCATATGTTTATAATGCATTCTTTATATTGGCTTTTTCCTTGTGTTATACCAATACCATTACTCAATGGCATTGTACTATGTTGTTGTATATTAGGATAGTTCTCTCAGATGTAGCATGGATTTCTCCTCTATGTGTGTATTATGTAGGTTTAAACTTGAGCTGTATTCATTCTGTCTAAAACCAAGTCACATAAGATACAATAGGTGACTTTTATGCCAAAATTACAAGAACCTTACTCAGATTTGCTTCTAGTATAACACTTTACTTCAAATTAAAGGATTTCATTTTTCTTAATACATGGATACTATTTGATTGTGTAAATGTGACATATTTATATCATTTATTTATCAGATGATGTACATCTAGGATGATTCTGACTTCTTCATTTTATAAATAGAACAAAAATGGACATTGATAAGTAAACGTCTGTCCATGTAAACATTGACAAGTAAGATTTAGTAGTGTCAATTGAATATATGCCCAACAGTGGTATAACTTAATATTGTGGCATATCTATTTTCATCTTTTTAAGGAACCTCCATGTAGAATTTTACAGTAACTCATCAAATTTGAACTCTCACCATCCTTGCTGTCATTGGTTTTATTAATCTTGGATATTCTGAAAAAAAAATAGTTTTAATTTGCATTTTCCTCCGCCCTGAAAGTGATGTACAAGATCAAAGCCCTCCTCTCAAGACTCAGCAATCTATGGGGAAGAAGAGGCAGAAATAAGTCTTCATGCAGCCCTATGTCAAAAATAAGACAATGCTTCTATATCAGTTTTCTAAATGCTCTTATTATGAATAGTAGTGAAATTACATGAAACATTCTTTCTTGCATAAATTGATTTATCATAAACATTTCTATTACATTTTAAAATATAGTGACTCTTGAGTAATTGACTTGAGGGTGGGAAATGAGTAGAGAAGGGAACATGGAATTTATTAAGCTGATGAAACACACCTCATAAACCCATACTACCTTAATCCTCGTCTTTCCTAGGTCATCCCTGTTGCAGTCTATCCTAGGTTTTGAATATGCCAGAAGAAAGGTTAAAAAAAAAATTGGCTGGAGACATAGACTCCTCCACTGGATTCAGCAAGAATTGGAGAATGAAAAGGAAAAGATAGGCTCACAGGTTCCATTTAGGCTCATCTTAACGCATAGAGGTCAAGGAGAAGACCAGTCTTAAAGATAGTTCTACAAACCCCTGGGCCACATTACTTTCTTCCTTCCCTTTCTTCATGTTTCTAGTAGTTTTTTATTGTATCCACCAGGGGTCGCCTTTGGTAATGTGGGGGCTATACAGGTCAGAACAAGGTCTATAGCCACAGAACTCGCTCTTTCTTTCTTTCTTTCTTTCTTTCTTTCTTTCTTTCTTATTGGATATTTTATTTATTTACATTTTAGATGCCTTTCCCTTTCCCCATTTTCCCTCCCTAGAAACTCCCTATTCCATACCCCCTCCTCGTTTTTGCTTTTATACTATTTTAATTACATGTAAGTATTAAAGTCAGTTCTAAGTTGAGGAACTAGTAATACAATAGATGCAAATAGTCAAGGAACAAGCAAGGCAATAAACAAATTCTGTGAACACTCTCATGATCACTGTTTCTAAGGGCTTATCAGGATGACCAAAATATCTGAACCAACTTCCCTGTCCTAGCCCAAAGTCATTTGTATGTCTGAAGCCTACTTCCTTGCTCTAGTCTAAGATTTAGATTCCTACCTGAAATTACTTCTTTGTTCTAGCCTAAGAGTTAGATTTCTACCTGAAATTACTTCTTTGTTCTAGCCTAATGTCGGATTTCTTCCTGAAGCCCACTTCCTTGTCCTTGGCCCATGTCAGATTCTTGCCAAGCAGCCACAAAAGCTCTCCACCACTCTCCCTTTTTATTTCATAAAGAAGACTAGCTTTCATGCTGCAAAAAGATACTTTAAGTGCTATCAGAGGAGAAAAAATAAACATCCATAATACCCAGCTACAAACACTGTGTGAACTACAACAGAGACTTGCCTCAAAGATAAAATAGTACAATGTGGACATAAATGCTGTTAGAGAAACCAGTCACTTTCTGGTTGAATTTAAGGCCCACTCTATGATATAGAACTTGTATCTGACACTGTAAAAGTGTCCAAAAACCCTAGACTAGAATGGCCACTGACCCTAGGAGCCATCTAGGACTATCAGTTTGCTAAAGGGATATGGAAATAAAATTACATCAAAAGATATACTGATATACTTGTATATCACTGCCTAGCTCAATCATTATTAAAGAATTATCTTGAAGTTATAATCATTAATGCAGACACACACTGATCTGTACAATATGCAGATGAGTGATTTGGTGCATTCATTTCTAAATGGAGAATCTTTAGCAAACCCCCATCCT
Source organism: Arvicanthis niloticus (assembly GCF_011762505.2). Taxonomy (NCBI): domain Eukaryota; kingdom Metazoa; phylum Chordata; class Mammalia; order Rodentia; family Muridae; genus Arvicanthis; species Arvicanthis niloticus. The sequence goes on along the minus strand of NC_047669.1, from coordinate 257,119 downwards.
CAATATTAAACATACCAGTGGAAGAGAATTTAGAAGGATTATAAAAGTCAGATATGACCTTCTGCCCCATGTCTGGTCCTTTTGGCTGGGGCAGACACCCAGCTGGTCTGCTCCTGTCGAGACACCATATCCTGAGCCATACTAGAGGAGCCACTGCACTCAGAGCAGCGGACACCATACCCTGAGCCATTCTAGAGGAGTCACTCCACTCAGACCAGTGAATACCTAGCTGGTCTGTTCCTGTGAAGACACCATATCCTGAACCATCCTAGAGGAACCACTGTACTCAGAGCAGCAGGATTTCAGGATCCCAGAGGAAGCGTGAGTCCCAGGAGATCTTCCACCCAGGAGCTTAGGATCACAGGATCACAGAGACACCTGGACTCTGAGGAGTTCTGACACAAGCAAGATAACTGGAAAAACAAACTCCAGTCAGACACAGTGAGTTCAGGTAACACTAGAGTTAACCAGATGGCAAAAAGCAAGCACAAGAACATAAGCAACAGAAACAAAGGTTACTTGGCATCATCAGAACCCAGAAGTCCCACCATAGCAAGCCCAGAACACCCTATCACACCAGAAAAGCAGGATTCAGAATTAAAAATCACTTCTCATGATGATGATAGAGGATTTTAAGAAGGACATAAGTAACTCCCTTAAAGAAGTAAAGGAGAACACAGGTAAACAGGTAGAAGCTCTTAAAGAGGAAACACAAAAATCCCTTAAATAATTTCAAGAGAACATAACCAAACAGGTGAAGAAATTAAACAAAACCATCCAGGATCTAAAAGTGGGAATAGAAACAATAAAGAAATCTCAAGGGGAGACTACCCTAGAGATGAAAAAACATAAGAAAGAGATCAGGAGTCATAAACGCAAGCATCACTAACAGAATACAAGAGATAGAAGAAAGAATCTCATGTGCAGAAGATATCATGGAAAACATTGACACAACTGTCAAAGAAAATGCAAAATGCAAAAAGCTCCTAACCCAAAACATCCAAGAAATCCAGGAAACAATGAAAAGACCAAACCTAACGATAATAGGTATAGACGAGATTCTCAGCTTAAAGAGTCAGTAAATATCTTCAACAAAACTATAGAAGAAAACTTCCCTAACCTAAAGAACAAGATGCCCATATACATACAAGAAGCCTACAGAATACCAAATAGACTAGACCAGAAAAAGAAATACCTCCCATCACACAATAATCAAAACATCAAATGCACAAAACAAAGAAAAAATACTAAAAGCAGTAAGGGAAAAAGGTCAAGTAACATATAAAGGCAGACTTATAAAAATTACACCAGACTTCTCACCAGAGACTTATAAAGCCAGAAGATCCTGGACTGATATTGTACAGACCCTAAGAGAACACAAATGCCAGACCAGACTACTATAACCAGCAAAACTCTCAATCACTATAGATGGAGAAACCAAGATATTCCATGGTAAAACCAAATTTGTACAATAACTTCCCACAAACCCAGCACTTCAAAGGATAATTGATAGAAAACGCCAACACAAGGAAGGAAACTACAACATAGCAAAAGCAAGGAAGTGATCTTCAAACAACCTCAAAAGACGATAGTTAAACAAACATAATTCCACCTCCAATGACAAAAATAACAGAAAGGCACACTCATTTTTCCTTAATATCTCTTAACATCAATGGACTCAATTCTCCAATAAAAAGATGTAGCCTATCAGACTGGATACACAGACGGGACCCAGAATTTTTCTGCATACAGAAAATGCACCTCAGTGACAAAGACAGATACTACCTCAGAGTAAGGGGATGGAAAACAATTTTCCAAGCAAATGGTCCCAAGAAACAAGCTGGAGTAGCCATTCTAATATCAAATAAAATCTACTTTCAACCAAAAGTAATCAAAAAAGATAAAGAAGGACACTTCATACTCATCAAAGAAAAAAATCTACCAAGATGAACTCTCAATTCTGAACATCTATGCTTCAAATGCAATGGTACCCACATATATAAAAGAAACTTTACTAAAGTTTTAAAACACACATTGCACCTCACACAATAATAGTGGGGGATTTCAACACCCCACTCTCAGCAATGTATAGATAATGAAAACAGAAACTAAATAGAGACACATTGAAATTCACAGAAGTTATAAACCAAATGGATTTAACAGATATCTATAAAACATTTCATCCTAAAATGAAAGAATATCTTTTTATCAGCAACTCATGGTACCTTCTCCAAAATAGACCACAATTGTCACAAAACAGTGCTCAACACATACAAAAAGATTGATATAATCCCTTGCATCCTATCAGATCACCATGGACTAAGGCTGGTTTTTAATAATGACAAAACCAATGGAAAACCCACATGCACGTGAAAACTGAACAACACTCTAATCAATGATGATGTGGTCAAGAAAGAAAGAAAGAAAAATTAAAGATTATTCAGAATTTAAGGAAAATGAGGACACATCATAAGAAAACTTGTGGGACTCCATGAAAGCAGTGTTAAGAGGAAAACTCATAGCTTTAAGAGCCTATAAAAAGAACGTGGAAAGTACATACATTAAGAATTTGACAGCACACCTGAAAGCTCTAGAACAAAAAGACCCACGAGGAGTAGACAGCAGGAATAATCAAACCCAGAACTGAAATCAACCAAGCAGAAACAGAAAGAACTATACGAAGAATCAACAAAACCAGAAGCTGGTTCTTTGAGAAAATAAACAAGATAGATAATCCTTTAGCTAGATTAACCAGAGGGCACAGAGACAGTATCCAAATTAATAAAATCAGAACCAAAAAGGGAGACATAACAACAGAAACTGAGGAAATTAAAAAATCATCAGATCATACTACAAAGGCCTATACTCAACAAAATTGGAAAATCTGGATGAAATGGACAATTTTCTAGACATACCAGGTACCAAAGTTAAATAAACCACCTAAACAGTCCCATAACCCCTAAAGAAATAGCAGCAGTCATTAAAAATCTCCCAACCAAAAAAGCCCAGGACCAGTTGGCTTTAGTCCAGAATTCTATCAGACCTTCAAGGAAGCCCTAATACCAATTTTCTTCAAACTATTCCACAAAATAGAAACAGAAGAAACACTATCCAATTTATTCTATGAAACTACAATCATGTTCATACCTAAACCTCACAAAGACCCAACAAAGAAAGAGAACTTCAGACCAATCTCCCTTATGAATACGTTGCAAAAATAGTTAACAAAATTTTACCAAACTGAATCCAAGAACACATCAAAACAATCATTCATCATTATCAAGTAGGCTTTATCCCAGAAATGCACGGATGGTTCAATATTCGGAAATCCATCTATGTAATCCACTACATAAATAAACTTAAAGAAAAAAAACCAAATGATTATCTGACTAGATGCTGAGAAATCATTTGACAAAATTCAACATGCCTTCATGATAAAGTCTTGGAAAGCTCAGGAATTCAAGGCCTATACCTAAACATAGTAAAAGCAATATACAGCAAACCAGTAGCCAACATCAAACTAAATGGAAAGAAACTTGAAGCAATCCCACAGGGACTAGACAAGGCTGCCCACTCTCTCCCTACCTACACAGTATAGAACTGGAACTCTTACCAAAGCAATTAGACAACAAAAAGAAGTCAAAGGGATACAAATTGGAAAGGAAGAAGTTAAAATGTCACTATTTGCAAATGATATGATAGTATATTTAAATGACTCCAAAACTTTTACCAGAGACCTCCTAAACCTGATTTAAAAAAACTTCAGCAAAGTGGCTAGTTATAAAATCAACATAAACAAATCAGTAGCCTTCCTCTACATGAAAGATAAACAGGCTGAAAAAAAATAGGAAGATGACACCCTTCACAATAGTCATAAATAATATAAAATACCTTGCTATGAATCTAACCAAGCAAGTAAAAGATCTGTATGACAAGAACTTCAAGTCTCTGAAGAAAAAAATCAAAGAAGATCTCAGAAGATGGAAAGATCTCCCATGCTTGTGATTAATATAGTAAAAATGGCCATCTTGCCAAAAGCAAATGTTTGCTTTAATTTTCATTTTTTCATATATGGCAATATACACACACAGAAACAGAGTGACATAGAGACAAAGAGAGAAATACAAAGCAACAGCAATATAGAAATGTATAGACAGATGTAGAGAGACAAGAGACAAAGAGAGGACATATAGAATGATGGGTGAGGAGTTGTGAGAGGAAAATGTAAGATCAATTTTATCTAAAAACTTTTAAAAGTGCTGTTATTAGTTTACTTTTCTTTTATGAATAATTCATTAATATAAATATAAATTATTTTATTTTATGTTATATTATGTGTTCTGCCTGCATGTATGTGTAATGGTGCCAGATCCCATGAAACTGATGTTCCATACAGCTATATGCTACCATCTGGCTGTTGAGAATTGAACTAGGGTCCTCTGGAAGAGCAGCTAGTGTTCTAAAATGCTGAGCTATCTCTCCAGTCCCCTGAAGACTTTTTAAATAATACAAATAATTTTGTGAAAAATGTTTCTTAAACATTAAATATGTCATTCATACTATCTTTGACAAAATCATTGACTTCATCTGTAGACCAAACCCCCACACTACTGATGGTACCAAGAAGTGTTTGCTGACAGGAACCTAGTATGTCTGTTTCCTGAGAGATTCTACCAGCACCTGAACAATTCAGATGCAGATACCCATAGCTAACTGACCTTGTGGACCCCAAGAGCTATGAAAAGGACTGAAGGATCTAAAGGGGATTGCAACCCCATAGAAAGAACAATATCAACTAACTGAACCCCCCTGAGCTCCCAGGGACTAAACCACCAACCAAAGAGCATACATTGAGGAAGCCATGGTTCCAGATACATATGTAGCATAGGGTGGCTTTATCTGACATCATTGGAAGGGGAGGCCCTTGTTCCCGAGTGGCTTAATGCCCCAGTGTAGGGGGATGCTAGAGCAGTGAGCCAGGAGTGCATGCGTGGGTAGAGGAGTACCCTCATAAATTCAAATGGGAGGGGGGAGAGGGAAAAGGAGAATTGGATGGGGGGATTGTGGAGGGGTAACTGGGAAGGGGGATATCATTTGAAATGTAAACAAACAAAACGATTAATAAAAAATAATATTGTTTGTCTTGTCTGACCATACATATTCAAACAACAAAAATAAACTTAATAAATTGTATTTATACATTTTTGAATACCAATATATATATAACAATAATAATGAAAGAAAAGAGGCTATCAACTATAGAAAATATTGGGTATATACCTTAATTTTTACTGAAGGACAGAATAGGAGAAAAGTATTGTTTCAATTAAAAATATTTTTAAAACGTGGGTCATTTTGACAGTACCAATGGAAGACACTTTATTTCCAAGCCCTCCCACATCAGTTGACTCACATTTTTCTTTTCTTTTTTTTGTTTTGTTTTGTTTTGTTTGTTTTTGTTTTTTTGTTTTTTGTTTTTTCGAGACAGGGTTTCTCTGTGTAGCCCTGGCTGTCCTGGAACTCACTCTGTAGACCAGGCTGGCCTCGAACTCAGAAATCCGCCTGTCTCTGCCTCCCAAGTGCTGGGATTAAAGGCGTGCGCCACCACCGCCTCACATTTTTCAGTTGCTGAAAATCTATTTTTGAAGGCTCATTTCATGGAGGGAATGGGCCACAGAATATACAGCATTGTATATATTGTAACACTCATCATTCATGGCCATGTCAAAACTGTGCCATGGTAATCATTCCAATGAGTTGCTAGATATGCAATGATTTGGTATTTTGCAGTTAAATTTTAATATTGAACTGTTAGAGTACATCCTCTCTAGTCTTTCAGAAGAAAAATAATATATGTCCTTAGAAAGACTCATTTTGTGAAAAAATATTTAAAGTTGAAACATCTTCACAGTATTGTGAAATCCTGAAAGTTGCATAGAATAAAGTAGGGTTGAAGTCTCTCTCCTTTGTGATGCCATCCCATTGTGAGTTAGGGTGAACCAGCTTTCTGTGTGCCTCAATATTTCTTTTTTTAATATTTTATTTACATTTCAGATGCCATCCCGCTTCCCCATTTCCCCTCCCTAGAAATCCCCCATCCCACGTCCCCTTCTCCCCTTTGCTCTCATACTTTTATTTTATTTTACTTTACTTTATTTTATTTTATTTTATTTTATTTTGGTTTTTCGAGACAGGGTTTCTCTGTATAGCCCTGGCTGTCCTGGAACTCACTCTGTAGACCAGGCTGGCCTTGAACTCAGAAATCTGCCTGCCTCTGCCTCCCAAGTGCTGGGATTAAAGGCATGCGCCACCACTGTCCAGCCGTACATTTCTTTTAAATGTTAATCAAAGGCATAATAAGTTTGGTAATGCTCAATCAGAAGTGTAACCCAATATCCAACCCAGACATATAAACCATCTTTGACTGGTGAAGACACGCAAACATCCGCCTTCATGCCCACCCTCTCTTTTTCTCTCTCATCACCTAGCTTTACCCCTTCCTGTTAAAATAAAACTTTTCTCTCAAAATCCAATTAGAGCATAATTATTCTTAATTGTACCAGTGAGGTACAAGATAGTCCTAATACCCAATCTATCATTTTGTTGACTAATCATAACCTCTGTCATCTCTCCTAACTAAAACACTTAGTTTTGAACCTGGCTTTTTTCTTGGCTGCCTAAATATTTCTAATGTTTAAAGCTTACTTGTAAAGCAGTATTCATTTCTCCATAAATTATAACAACCTTTGTTAATAATGTAATTATTAATGTAATATAGCTCAGCTCTTGTGAATAACTGCATGCTCTGTGGAATCACATTCACAAAGGCTAAACAGACTCCATTTCCTTGTTATTTGTATTAAGGAACAGTTGGAAGTGGTAATATTGCAGTTCATGTCTAAACTGTTACATACTGTCCAATTTAAATCTTCTAGTTTTATTTTCTATAACTATCCCTTTTTCTATTTTAAATAATTCTTCAAACTACATCAAGACTCTGAAAAATATAAATCAAGGAAAAATATAGATCAATACCCAATCTGTTTGATAATGGCAGTTAACAGGCAGTATCCAAACTCTTCTACAAAAACAAACAAACAAACAAACAAAAAAAAAAAAAAACAAAGAAAACCTATCTTAGCTGTGGAATGAAGTTGAGCTGAAGAATTGTTGCCACTTGTGCAGATGATATCCAGAGTGGACATACCTGGAAGTGCTATCTCACATTAACCAGGATCACAGATGTAATTAGGAAGAGTATGGTAATATTTTGTCATTATATTTAGATTAGTGAATAATGTTTAATAACTGTTGCATTTGCCTTTATTTTTAAATTTTTATTGGATATTTTATTTATTTACAATACAGATGTTATCCCCTTTCCCCATTTCTCCTTCCTAGAACCCCATATCCCATCCTCCCTCCTCCTTTATGCTTTTATACCATTTTGATTACATGCATGTATTAAGGTCAGTTCTAGGTTGAAGGTCAAGCAATACAATAGATGCAAACAGTCAAGGAACAAGCAAGACAATAAACACAAATAGTCAAAAAAGAAAGGCATTAAACCTAATTATGTGAACACTCCAGTGAAAACTGTTTCTAAAGGCTTATCAGGATGACCCAAGAATGTGAGCCTAATTCTCTGTTGTAGCCCAAGGTCATTTTCATGTCTGAAGCCTACTTCCTTGTTCTAGCCTAAAATTTAGATTCCTGTTTGAAATTACTTTTTTGTTCTAGCCTAATATTTAGGTTTCTGCCTGAAATTACTTCTTTGTTCTAGCCTAAGATTAAGCAGAAGCAAGAGGGTAGTGGGCTTGATTATTGCTGGTATAACAGCTTTAATTATATTAATTGCTAGCAGCACCGTTTTGCAATTGCTTTGACACAAGAAATTAAAACAGCTACTTTTGTTAATCATTTCGCAAAAACTGCTACTAATGTGCTGAATATGCCAGAAAATTTAGATAGGCATTTGGAAGAATGGATTGATGTTCTTTATCCTATTCAAATTACTGGAAGGAGGTTCAGAATTTAAGGCTAAGGAGCCATCTTGAGTGTCATGCCAAATATCATTGGATTCATGTTAGTTCTACAATTTACAGTGGTAGTCATTATAATTAGGAAGAAGTTTAATGACACATGCAGTGTATTTGGCACAATTCTAACACCTCTTGGGATGTTTTAACGTTACATAAAGAGCTTATAAATTTAAAAAATGCTGCTCTGCTGAGTGTTGATGCAGTAGATACTGCTGATAAAATTACCCATGGACTGAGGTCAGTATTTCTATTTTGGTCAAGTTTCAAAAAGGGCATATATAGCTTGATCATACTAGCCCATTTTGTTCTGGGAATACTTTTATTCCTGCCCATTTGTTAAAGCTTTTCTTCAGCAACATCACCATGTTGGCAGCAAAGTACATGGCTTAAACATGAAAATGGACCCCCAGACAGAGTTATTCATTTAACAGGCTGGCAACCCAAGGATGGGTAAGATTCTGCATAGAGCCTTACCAACCTAAGACAGAAGTACATTGCTTTTAATAATGCATATTCCATGATGGGTCAGGAAGGCATTCTTGTCAGAACAACCTAAGACAAGACTCAGTCTTGTTAATGAAATAAAAATGGGGGAGAGGCGAATATAGCCAAGCAAGAGGCTGCTTGGCAAGAATCTGACATGGGCCAAGGACAAGAAAATGGGCTGCTTGGCAGGAATATGACATTGGCCAAGGACAAGAAAGTAGGCTTCAGGCAGGATTCTGACATTAGGCTAGAACAAAGAAGTAATTTCAGGTAGAAATCTAAATCTTAGGCATTTGACTTTAAAATATGCAATTTCCAGAAACACATTGGGTAAAAGGTAGGGGTTACTGTTTATCTCATCCATAGCAAAATACAGTGACAGATCATACTGTTACATTTTGGAAGGCAAACTGAAAATAAGAAATTATGATTATTATAAATGTAGTACCCAACAGTCTTATTATCGATTAAATATTGTAAACTTAATGTTATTCCCCTTAAATTCCTATTTAAAGGCCTTTCCTCTTTGTGAAAGTCCAGTAAACTTGACATCATTAGAGATCCATAAGAATCTTCAAATTCATAAGCATTCCTTAAATTAAATGTTGTTTTTCATAAAATCCAGCTGATTTCATTCATATATATATATATATATATATATATATATATATATATATATATATATATACCATTCTGAGCCTGAAATGGGTCTCTTATCAGACATTCCATCTACTTCTAACTTAATTGTAGGCTTGTCATCATCAAGAGGTATGATAAGAAAAACACTTTACTAATTATGGAGTTTGTTGGTATTCTTTCACAGCTCACTACACCAAGGCAGTGATATAGATAATAAATATACAGTTTATATAAGGTAGCAACAGTTGGCCACAAAAATCTTTTAAACTCATTCTTATAGAAGGCAAATATTACCTTCTATAAGAAAATATTACCTTTTATAAAATATTACTTCACCTTCTTGTGTATTTATTCTCATTCTTCTAATCATTTTCTAGTTGCATCCATAAAATGTTGAATGGTAAACACCTCAGCTAAAAATACTTATCAATCTAGTTTACAACACCTCATTTTTTTTGGTCCATTTTTAAAATATAAATTTTCTTCATTTAAGATGGGTCAGACATGATGACACATTACAATAGTTCTAGCACAAGGGTGACAGAGGCAGGTGAATGTCTGAGCTTATGAGTAGTGTACAGAGCTATAATTCTACTGAGTGAGTTCCAAGACAGCAAGCTACACACAGAAATACTGCCTCAAAAATAAAAGCAAACAAAAAGAGTTATGTCATCATATTGAAATAACATTTATTTTAATAGCTAACAAATGTTAAAAATTTTCTCTGGTAATGTCCTTTATCTACTCATAGTTTATATCTGACACACATTCGATTTAGCACAAATGAGCCCTTTCCAATTTTGCTACCCAGTTTTGCAGTCTTACCTAAGAATTACATATTGAATTTTATTTTTAAATATTCTATTATGACATCATTACCCTATTCATTTCACATTTTCTGTATATTTCCATTAGTACTAGACTGAACGTTTATTAAATAAATTAGGTCACCATTTCTTGGGGGTTTTATGGCATTTCTAAAGCAAAAAAAAACCTTTGTTCCCAATTTAACACCTAGTTTTGCCTTATTCATTATTTTATTCTTTCATGTCCCAAATTTTCTTCATTTGCTGCAAAATATATGCAATATTTTGTGTGTAGTTGTGGATCAGTATATTCTGTCTATGGATTCCTTCCAGACTATGTCTTACTCTTTTACATTAACTCTTACTTTGTTCCTAGTCACCATAAAATTTTTTCCAGTTTCTGAACTAGCAGATTTTTAGTTTCTATTTTCAATTTTTCATTTCATTTCTTTAACCAATATATACACAATCATTTTGTTCCTTAATTTGGATTTAAAATAGTTGATTTAGTGTCTATCTATTTTAGTTCTAGATAGTGCTTTGGTTAAGTGTAATTGAGAATACCTAATTTGCTTACATTTCATGACTTTTCTTTACATGTTTTGACTTTAAATATTTCAAGACACAGAATTTACAAAGTCTTCATTGAAGATATTTTATTCTGTATAAAAATCTTTGACAGGGTGCTCTAGAGACATTTCAATACTTAGAAGCATGTACTGTTTTTGTAGAGGACCCAAGTTGTTTAATCAATAGAAAACATGTGAGCCCATAATCACGTGTCATTCTAACTCCAGGGGATCTGAAGTCAACAGCCCCCATTAGCATCTTCACTCACCTGCACTTATCCCCACCATCTTTAAATATAAATAAATAAATAAATAAATAAATAAATAAATAAGATGTATATATAATACCAAAAACTTCAAATTGTCGATTGGATCTTAAATCCAAACAAAAAGTGATTGGTTATTTTCATGACATATGTGCCACTTATAGTACCCATAAGCATTGAGCTGCTTGGTGATCATTGTTTCTGTGTCTTAAAAAGTTCACAACTTGGTAAGACTTATGATTTATTTTTCTCCCTCATTAGTGTGTATAGCACCTCCAAGACCTATGACTGTTATTTGTCCTGGCCCGAGCTGCTGCTCTGGTCCGCAAGAGAGAGAGAGTGAGGGCAGACACCCTCTCTTTCCAAGTTTCTTGTTCCTAGTCCAAGTCCCAAGTCTCGAGTTCCTAGTCCCTAGTGCCTCCAAGTTCCAAGTTTTCCAGTCCCCTCTTCTGTCTGTCTCTCGCCTTTTATAAGTCTCACTTCTTAAGTCACACCTTTAAGTCACACACACCCAAGGGAAAATCCTGGGTATATAAAACACGATGTTATCAGAGTGTGCTCAGCTGTTGTAGGCTGTTGAAAGCAAGTCTCTTGTCAGGGTATATGGCTCAAATTTTCTGCAAGGATGATAGCTGCCTTCTGTCAGCTCCCCACAGTTATTCACTATGGAAAAAAAATCATAGATTAAAAAAATCTTCTAGCTGTGAAGCAGCTTGTGTTCGCATGCTAATTGTAGTGCCCAAACATTCTGCTTGCCGTGTTCCACATGTAGGCTAAAGGAAGTCACCTCCCTGTTAGCTCTAACTTGGAAATACAGTTGCACTAGCCAATGGTTGAGCAGGGAGACAAAAGCAGGAATTTTATATTTCCCAGACAAGGGATGAAGGGAAGAAGGGGTTTCCACCATGAGAGGGGTGTAGGACAGACAATGCTCCATGAAGGAACAGGAGGGTGAGATGGCTAAAATATAGGTGCAATGGGAAAGCAACCACATGGGAGGCCTGCCCAAAAGAAAACAGGGCAACAAAGGCTAGGCAAAATATAGATTGAGAAAATGTTAATTCAGAAATAGTGGAGGGAAGTGTGTGGTAGCTGCAGGGAGGTTTGGAAGTGTCCAGCCATTGAGCTAGTGAAGGCATATCAAAATATAAAAGTTACATGTATGTGTCATTTTATTCATGAATTCAGAGAACTCTGGCAGGTGACAAAAAGTATGATCATCTGCTGGAAGCTCAGGGTGGATTAAAAATTCACCACTACAGATGGTACACAATGTGCTGAGCTAGTACTAATAAAAATTATTTAGAGATTCTCAGATGGAATATGCACACACCATGGTGGAACATTAGGAGCTGGGGAGAATTGGCTTCTTAGCAGGCTACAGGTTTCGCATGAGCCACATGGGGATTTCTTTCTGCAGTTAAGAACTAATACAAAGAGTTTGAACTCAGAGGAGCTTGGAGCCCCTGCGGTGCAAAAAGACAGGCTGAAAGAAGGGAGAGAGAGAGAGGGAGAGAGAGAGAGAGAGAGAGAGAGAGAGAGAGAGAGAGAGAGAGAGAGAGAGAGAGAGAAGAAGAAGAAGAAGAAGAAGAAGAAGAAGAAGAAGAAGAAGAAGAAGAAGAAGAAGAAGAAGCTGCCTGCCTCCCACAACCAGATACATAAAGAAGAGTGGTGAATGGAGTTTGATTTAATTACTTTTAAGGATAGAAGGCAGTATAATGGTAATTGTTTAAATGTTTTTAAGTATACATAAAGAAGTCCAGACCTTTGATCACAAACATAGGAAACAGAGATACAGAGATAGAAGGGAGGATGAGTGAGAAAAATGCATTAAAAGAAAAATTTAAAAGTCTGTCAGGGCAGCTCTCAGGATCTTTTAACATAGTCTACATGAGATTTCTGGGATTGCATAAATATCAAGCCTGGAAATAGATTTATACAGTAAGTAGAAGGGAATTTATTTATTTATTTATTTATTTATTTGTTTATTTATTTTGGTTTTTCGAGGCAAGGTTTCTCTGTGTAGTCCTGGCTGTCCTGGAACTCACTCTGTAGACCAGACTAGCCTTGAACTCAGAAATCCACCTGCCTCTGCCTCCCAAGTGCTGGGATTAAAGGCGTGCACCACCACTGCCCGGCTAGAAGGGAATTTAATTGAAATTAAATATATAGATAAATATTTTGAGGCTTTTGATCTTAAATTGTTGGTCAAAAGCAGGGGATAAGTAGAAAAAACTTATTTCAGACAGATAATAAAAGCTTATGTTAATTCAAGTTATATAAAGAGAAAGGGGACATATGTACCCACAAAGATACTTATCTCCACAGAAAGAAAAAGTTAAGTATACAGATGAATAAATAATTTAGGTCTTGATCTCATGTAGGTCTATGCTGGAGATGGTTGGGTAGCACAATTTCAACAGATAATAATATTTGTTTAGATTGTTTTAATTGCTTTAGTTGTTTTAATTATCCAAATAAAGATGATTATAAGTTTAATGGTATTTATGCATTTTAAAATCTTTTAAAATTTTTCTATCACTCTTATTCAGCAGGAAGAAGCTGTGGAGAATCATCATCCTAATCCCTTATGTTTGGGTATCTGATTTTGGTTATTTTATAAATTATAGATATGTTGTAATTTTAAGGGATAAATTGGAAATGGTCCATAATCGTAAACAAGGAGAAAATAGCTGGAATGGATAACTAAATTTATTCCTAAGCAAAGCGTTATATAGTCACAATTTTACATTGGTGCAAATCTTTAAAATTCATACAAGTTAAACATATACTTTTAGATTGGAACAGAATTTATAGATTGACATAGATTTAAGGTTTTCATTGGTATAAATTTCTTATATCACTACAACAATTAAAACTAATATTGTTACTCTTAAATAGGCATTTGTCTATGCAACTCACTTAAGCATACATAGCTTAGACCAGTCCTTCAAATAACTGCTATTATAAACAGTTTAGAATTATTAAGTAAGTCAAGTTAAGGACCAGGTAACTCATGGTTATATTAAACTATATTTATATTATATTAAAGTGCTTCTACAATATTCAAATAGAAATAGCTAGGAATAGTCAAGTTTTAACAGCTCAGATACACTTTATATACAATCTTCAAAAACATCAGAAATCCACAGAACATGACATTTAATATTAAGTCATTATTAAAGATTATTTGGTTAGAGAAATGTCTGCTGCTGACAGTACCCTTTCATGGTTCAAAGGAAAAAATTAAGCATTAAAACCTCCAAAAAAGTTGCTCCAGTTACGGAGAAATAGTGGACTGACCAGGTAGTAGGTTGTCTTTACAATTTGGCTAAATTTTGGAAGCTATGTTTTTTGTGCTTCCTATATATCCAGGTAATAATTTAATTCTTTCTTGGATTTCTAATTGAGTTGAAGACTAGTTACCATTTCATAATAAAACTTACTTAACATTGAAGAAGATAATGATGATTAAAAAATGGTTTTCAGATGTTAATACAGGTTAAAATCAGAACCTAATTCAGGTATAGAATTGTAAACTTTTAAGTTAGGATAGATAGTAGAGTACTTTATCTAAATTGACAAAATTACTGGACTGAAGACTTTTAGTGTATATCATACCTCATAGTTTACATGACAATTATAATTAACTTCATTGTATACTGGAAAGAAAAGGCTTGTTTAGTGGTTGGGGGTGGAGGCGGCTATAGCCACTTGTGTCCTCATACTTAATTGTGTTACCTAAAGATCCTGCTTGAAGTGTCTTGCATGTAGGCTAAAGGAAGCCTGCCAGTTGGCTCTGATAGGGAAATATAGTTGCCAATGGACAATGGCTGGGAATGGATACAGAGGCAGGAATTTTAGATTTTCCTGACAAGGAACTAGGGAAGGAAAAAAGATTCCATCATGAGAGTGGCATAGGATGGACCACATGCAGTAAAGGAACAGGAGGGTGAGATGGCCAAAATGTAGATGTAAAGGGAAAGTGGCCCCATAGGAGGACTACCCAGAAGAAAACGGTAAAAAAGGCAAACTAAAGGTTGAGAAAATGTTATCTCAGGAATAGTGGAGGGAAGTGTGTGGTAGCTGCAGGGAGGTTTGGAAGTGTCCAGCCATTGAGCTAGTTAGGGCATATCAAAATATAAAAGTTACATGTCATTTTATTTGTGAATCCAGAGAACTATGGTGGGTGATGAAAAGTATAATCATCTGCTGGAAGCTCAGAGTGTATTAATAATTCACTGCTACACAACTGAGTAATAGTTTGTCCTAATTATTCTTTTTTTGATATTTTATTTACATTTCAGATGCCATTCCCTTCCCCATCCCCTGCCCTGAAAAACCACTATCCCATGCCCCCTTTTCCTTTTTGCATTTATACATTTTTTAAAAAAAGTGTTAATCAAAGGCTTTATAAGTTTGGTAATGCTCAATCAGAAGTGTAACCCAATACCCAACCAAGATATATCACCTAACTTTGACTGGTGGAGACACATGAATATCTGCCTCCCTGTCTCCCCCTCTTTCTCTCTCTTTCTCTTTCTCATTACCTAGCTTCTCCTCTCCTTCTTCTCCTATCCTTACTCCTTGTCTTCCTCACAGTACTCCTCTCACCTTAGCTCTTCCTACATATCACCCTTCCTGTTAAAATAAAACTGTTCTCTCAAAATACAATTAGAGCATAATTATGCCAATTTGTACCAGTAAGGTACAAGATAGTCCTAATACAGAGTACATCATTTTGTTGACTAACCAGAACCTCTGTCATCTATACTAACTAAAACACATATTTCTGAACCTGGCTTTTTCCTTGTCTTTAGAATGAATGTCAACTGAAAAGCATCCACTTAAATCTTTTCTCTCAAAGTAAATAGCAAGGATTGGCTATGAGATTATAAGTTTTCATCCCTGTCAGAAATCCAGAATGACTGAGTTAACTAAAATTGTGGGAAGCACAAAGCATAGCTTCTAAAACTTAGCCAATTTATAGAGACCTCGGAACACCTGGACACTCCCTCTACTACAAAACGTTGGAGCATCTGTTCTTCCGCCTTCTGGCCCAGGATCATCTGACAGACCTTAGTGCTGCAGAATTATTAAGGGCTGATTACTCTGTCTAGGCAGATATAATCAGTCAACTATTCTGCAAGTGTGTCCTTTTCTGGACAGTAATTTGTGTGTAGATGGAAAGAGGCAATTCTTGTCTAGTGGCTGTCTCACCACAACTGGAGTAACTCCAAAGATGCTCAATTTCTTTTTAGAATTCAATATAGGAAGCTGCCAGGAGCAGAGAGGACTCTAATCAAAATGAACATTACTACAGAAATGTTCGTAATGTCAATTCTGTGGACTTCTGACATTTTGAAAACCAACTATCTATGTAAAGTAATCTGGACTGTTGTCTGTTAACTCCTCTCAGCTATTTCTAAATAAAACATAGAAAACACCCTAACAATAAAATCCAAGTCATGAATTTGCTATAGGCCCTTACTTAACTCACAGGCTAAACATCTCAAATGTGTTAAAAAAGTTAAAGAAGGACTGGGTCTAAGCCTTGTATTCCTAAATGTGTTATACAGGCACAATGCCTATGAGAGTCTCAATATTCACCTGCCTTTTATATCAATAAGAAGCTCGTACCAATAAAAATCTTAAATTTGTAATCAAAGTAAATTTGTGCCATTTAAGAAGTTATAACTTCATCTTGATAATAATTGTACAGATTTCTATCAATAGGTTATGGCTATGCAAAAAATCCTAGCTAATCTTCCCTATTCCCACAAAACCACTACTTTTCCCTAGAAAGACAGCCCAATATTTACCACCTTAGTCCCCAAGCCCAGGGAATAGGGGCGCTGACTCTTCATTAACTTCTTCAAGCTGATTATGGGCATTGAGATATTAGAAGAGGGGTGGGGGAAAGAGTAAATTGATAAGCCTCTGATGCTGGGTCTTCACTGCATCCAGATGGGAATTACAGGACCTCAGAGGTTTGAGCAGGTCTGCTCAGCTTGCTTGATGAGTAGATATACCAAAGCTGTGTATTCTGCAATATACAATTCTCAAAACAAATTTTAGTATCAAGATAATATTTTAAGAGGGCAGACATTTTATTAAACATGTTGGTTCTAACCGCTTTTCTTTTTTCCCCCTCTTTTATTGGATATAATATTTACATTTCGATTTTTTCCCATTACCCCATCCCCCACCACCCAGGAACCCCTTATCCCATCCCCCCTCCTTCTGCTTCTATAAGGGTGTACAGCCACCTACCCCCACTTCCCCCTTCCCACCCTCAGATTCCGCCCCCCCAACTCAGTGTTCATCCTTCATGGGACCAATGATCTCCTCTCCCACCTATGCCCAACAAGGCCATCCTCCCCTACATATACAGATAGAGTCATGTGTCCCTCCATATGTGCTCCTAGGCTGGTGGTTTAGACCCTGGGGAGTACTAGCTGGTTGGTATTGTTGCTCTCCTTATGGGGCCACCAACCCGTTCGGCTCCTTCAGTTTTCTCTTTAACTTCTCCATTGGGAACCCTTGAACAGATTAATGGTTAGCTGTGAGTATCTGCCTCTGGGTATGTCAGACTCTGGGAGACTTCTTTTTTTTTTTTTTTTTTTTGATAATACATACATTTTATTTATTTTACATATATGAGTACACTGTAGTTGTCTTCAGGCAAGCCAGAGAGGGTGTCAGATCTAATTGCAGATGGTTGTGAACCACCATGTGGTTGCTGGGAATTGAACTCAGGACCTCTGGAAGAGCAGTCAGTGCTCTTAACCACTGAGCCATCTCTCCAGCCCCCCAAAACTTTTTTTCTTTTTTTTAAATTTTTTTAATACATACATATGTACATACATGCTGCACACATTGCATGCATACATACATAAGTACATAGATAGTTGATTTATAGATGATGAATGCAAATAGATAAAACACATTTAAAATTTGTTGACGGTGGTTCTCAGCCCCTACTCTCTTGACTTATTTTTTTTTATTAGATCTTTCATTTACACTTCAGATACCATCCTGTTTCCCCATTCCCCCCCCCCTTAGAAAGCCCCTATCCCATGCCCCCTTTTCATTTTGCATTTATACATTTTTTTAAGAAATGTTAACCATAGGCTTTATAAGTTTGGTATTGTTCAATCAGAGGTGTAACCCACTACCCAACCTAGATATATCAACTATCTTTGACTGGTGGAGATACATGAACATCTGCTTCCCTGTCTCCCCCCTCTATCTCTCTTTCATCACCTAGTTTCTCCTCTCCTTCTTCTTCTCCTCTTCTTACTCCTTTTCTTCCTCTCAGTACTCCTCCCACCTTAGCTCCTCCTACACATCACCCTTCCTGTTAAAAGGAAACTTTTCTCTCAAAATACAATTAGAGCATAATTATGCCTATTTGTACCAGTGAGGTACAAGATAGTCCTAATACCCAGTCCATCCTTTTGTTGACTAACCAGCACCTCTGTCATCTATCCTAACTAAAACACTTAGTTCTGAACCTGGCTTTTTCCTTGGCTTTAGGATGAATGTCAGCTGATGACCATACACTCAGATCTTTTCTCTCAAAGTAAATAGCTATAAGTTTTCAACCCCATCAGAAATCCAGAATGACTGAGTTGACTATAATTGTGGGAAGCACAAAGCATAGCTTCTAAAACTTAGCCAATTTATAGAGACCTCTGAACACCTGGACACTCGCTCTACTTCAAAACGTTGGAGCATCTGTTCTTCTGCCTTCTGGCCCAGGATCATCTGACAGACCTTAGTGCTGCAGAATTATTAAGGGCTGATTACTCTGTCTAGGCAGATATAATCAGTCGACTATTCTGCAAGTGTGTCCTTTTCTGGACAGTAATTTGTCTGTAGAAGGAAAGTGGCAATTCTTGCCTAGTGGCTGTCTCACCACAACTGGAGTAACTCCAAGGATGCTCAATTTCTTCTTAGAATTTAACATAGGAAGCTGTCCGGAGCAGACAGGTCTCTAATGAAAATGAACATTAATACTGAAATGTTTGTCATGTCAATTCTAAGGATTTCTGATGTTTTGAAAACCAGCTATCCATGTAAGGTAATCTGGACTGTTGCCTGTTAACTCCACTCAGCTATTTCTAAATAAAACATAGAGAACACCCTTATAATAAACTCCAAGTCATGAATTTGCTATAGTCCCTTAACTCACAGGCTGACCATCTCAAATCAGTTAAAAAAGTTAAAGAAGGACTGGGTCTAAGCTTTGTATTCCTAAGTGTGTTATACTGGTACAATGCCTATGAGAGTAACAATATTCATCTCACTCTTATATCACTAAGAAGCTCATGCCAATGAAAACCTTAAAATTTGTAAACAAAGTAAATTGGTGCCATTTAAGAATTTATATCTTCATCTTGATATTAATTATACAGATTTCTACTAATAGGTTATGGCTATGCAATAAACCCTAGCTAATCCTCTCTATTCCGACAAAACCACTACTTTTCCCTAGGGAGAAGCCCAACATTTACCACCTTAGTCCCCATGCCCAGGGAATAGGGGCGCTGACTCATCATTAGCTTCTTCAAGCTGATTATGGGCGTTGAGATATTAGAAGAGGAGTGGGGGGGGGGGGAGAGCAAGTTGACAATCCTCTGATGCTGTGTCTTCGCTGCCTCCAGATGGAATTCACGGACCTCAGAGGTTTGAGCAGGTCTGCCCAGCTTGCTTGTTGAGTAGATACACCAAGGCTGATCATTCTGCAATATACAATTCTCAAAACAAATTTTAGTATCAAGATAGTTTTTTTTTTAAAGAGGGCTGACATTTTATTAAGAATGTTGGTTCTAACCGCTTTTCTATTTTTCCCCTCTTTTATTGGATATAATATTTACATTTCAAATTTTATCCCCTTACCATATTTACCCCACCACCCAGGAACCCCTTATCCCATCCCCCCTCCTCCTGCCTCTATGAAGGTGTTACCCACCTACCCCCAGCCTCCCTCCCCACCCTCAGATTCCCCCCCCCCTCAGTGCTCAGCCTTCAGGGTACCAATGATCTTGTCTCCCACCTATGCCCAACAAGGCCATCCTCCCCTACATATACAGCTGGAGTCATGTGTCTCTCCCTATGTGCACCTGGGCTGGTGGTTTAGACCCTGGGGAACTCTGGCTGGTTGGTATTCTTGCTCTCCTCACAGGGCCACCAGCCCGTATGGTTCACGGTTCCCTCAATTTACTCTCTAGCTCCTCCATTGGGAACTTTGATCAGATTAATGGATAGCTGTGGGTATCTGTCTCTGGGTATGTCCGACTCTGAGAGACCTCTAAGGAGACAGCCTTATCAGGCTGCTGTCAGCTTTCCCATCCTGACATCCCTATCAGCGTCTATTTTTGGTGACTGCCTATGGAATGAATACCCAGACACAATGGTCTCCCTACAACCCCCCCTTATGATTCTGACCCACACTGTGTCTCCATATTTGCTCCCTTGGTTATTTAGTTACTCCTTCTAAGAAAGACCTAGGCATCCTCACTTGTTCTTTCTTCTTCATGAGCTTCGTGTCTTCTGGTAGTTGAATCTTTGTTGTTTCAAACTTTTGGGCTAATCTCCGCTTATCAGTGAGTAAATACCATGTGTGTTCTTTTGTGATTGGGTTACCTCACTCAGGATGATATTTTCTAGATCCATCCATTTACCTAAGAATTTCTCGAATTCATTATTTTTAATAGCTGAGTAATATTCCATTGTGTAAATGTACCACAGTTTTTGTATCCATTCCTCTGTTGAAGGGCATCTGGGTTCTTTCCAGCTTCTGGCTATTATAAATAGGGCTGCTATGAACATAGTGGAGCATATGTCTTTGTTATTTGTTGAGGCATTTTCTGGGTATATACCCAGAAGTGGTATAGCTGGGTCCTCAGGTAGTGCTATGTCCAATTTTCTGAGGAACCGCCAGACTGACTTCCAAAGTGGTTGTACCTCTGGGAGACTTCTTAAAAGACAGCCTTATCAGGCTGCTGTCAGCATTCACTTCCTGTCATCCATATCAGCATCTAGTTTTGGTGACTGCACATGGGATGAATACCCAGGTGGAATGGTCTCCATAAAACCTCTCCTTCAGATTCTGTCGCACACTTTGTCTCCATATTTGCTCCCTTGGGTATTTTGATGCTCCTTCTAAGAAAGACCTAGGCATCTACACTTGTTCTTCCTTCTTCATGAGCTTCATGTGGTCTGTTAGTTGAATCTTTGTTGTTTCAAACTTTTGGGCTAATATCTGCTTATCAGTGAGTAAATACCATGTGTGTTTTTTTGTGATTGGGTTACCTCACTCAGGATGATATTTTCTAGTTCCATCCATTTACCTAAAATTTCTCAAATTCATTATTTCTAATAGCTGAGTAATATTCCCTTGTGAAAATGTACAATATTTTCTGTATCCATTCCTCTGTTGAAGGGCATCTGGGTTCTTTCCAGCTTCTGGATATTATAAATAAGGCTGCTATGAACATAGTGGAGCATATGTCCTTATTATATGTTGGAGCATCTTCTGGGTATATGCTCAGGAGTGGTATAGCTGGGTCCTCAGGTAGTGCTATGTCCAATTTTCTGAGGAACTGCCAGATTGACTTCCAGAGTGGTTGTACCAGCTTGCAACCCCATGAACAATGGAGGAGTGTTCCTCTTTCTCTACATCCTTGCCAGCATCTACTATCACCTGAATTTTTGATCTTAGCCATTCTTACTGGTGTGAGGTGGTATCTCAGTGTTGTTTTGATTTGCATTTCCCTGATGACTAAGGATGTTGAGCATTTCTTAAGGTGCTTCTCGGCCATTTGTGTTTTCTCAGTTGAGAATTCTTTATTTAGCTCTGTACCCCATTTTTAATGGGGTTATTTTGTTGTCTGGCGTCTAATTTCTTGAGTTTTTTGTATATATTCGATATTAGCCCTCTATCGGATGTAGGATTGGTAATGATCTTTTCCCAATTTGTTGGTTGCCATTTTGTCTTATTGACAGTGTTCTTTGCCGTACAGAAGCTTTGAAATTTGATGAGGTCCCATTTGTTGATTCTTGATTTTAGAGAATAAGCCATTGGTGTTCTGTTCAGGAACTTTTCCCCTGTGCCTAGGTATTCAAGGGTCTTCCCCAACTTCTCTTCTATTAGTTTCAGTGTATCTGGCTTTATGTGAAGGTCCTTTATCCACTTGGAGTTGAGCTTTGTATAAGTGGATAAAAATAGATTAATTTGCATTCTTCTACATGTTGACCTCCAGTTGACCCAGCACCATTGGTTGAAAATGCTGACCTTTTTCCACTGGATGGTTTTAGCTTCCTTGTCAAAGATCAAGTGACCATAGGTATGTGTATTCACTTCTGGATCTTCAATTCTATTCCATTGACCTTCCTGCCTGTCTTTGTACCAATACCATGCAGTTTTTATCACTACTGCACTGTACTACAATTTGAAGTCAGGGATGGTGATTCCTCCAGACGTTCTTTTATTGTTGAGAATAGTTCTAGCTATCCTAGATTTTTTGTTATTCAAAATGAATTTGTAAATTGCTTTTTTTATCTCTATGAAGAATTGATTTGGAATTTTGATGGTTATTGCATTGAATCTATAGATTGCTTTTGACAGGATGGCCATTTTTACTAAGTTAAACCTGCCAATCCAAGAGCATGGGAGGTCCTTGCATCTTCTGAGATCTCCTTCAGTTTATTTCTTCAGAGAATTGAAGTTCTTGTCATACAGATATTTAACTTGCTTACTTAGATTCACTCCAAAATATTTTATTTTATTTGTGGCTATTGTGAAGGGTATCATTTCCCTAACTTCTTTCTCAGCCTGTTTATCCTTTGAGCAGAGGAAGGCTACTGTTTTGTTTGAGTTGATTTTATATCCAGCCATATTGCTAAAGTTGTTTATCAGGTTTAGGAGTTCTCTGGTGGAAGTTTTAGGGTCAGTTAAGTATACTGTCATATCATCTGCAAATAGTGAAATTTTGATTTTTTCCTTTCCTATTTGTATCCCTTTGACTTCCTTTTGTTGTCTAATCACTCTAGCTAGGACTTCCAGTACTATATTAAGTAGGTAAGGTGAGAGTGGGTGGCCTTGTCTAGTCCCTGATCTCAGTGGGATTGCTTCAAGTTTCTCTCCATTTCATTTGATGTTTACTACTGGCTTGCTGTATATTGCTTTTACTATGTTTGGGTATGGACCTTTAATTCCTGATCTTTCCAAGACTTTTAACATGAAGGGATGATGAATTTTGTCAAATGCTTTCCCAGCATCTAGTGAGATGATCCTGTGGTTTTTTTCTTTGAGTTTATTTATGTAGTGGATTACATTGATGGATTTCTGAATATTGAACCATCCCTGCATTCCTGGGATAAAGCCTACTTGATCATGATGGATAATTGTTTTGATGTGTTGTAGGATTCAGTTTGTGAGAATTTTATTGAGTATTTTTCCATCAATATTCATAAAAGAGATTAGTCTGTAGTTCTCTTTCTTTGTTGGGTCTTTCTGTGGTTTAAGTATGAGAGTAATGGTAGCTTCATAGAACGAATTGCATAGTGTTCCTTCTGTTTCTATTTGATGGAATAGCTTGAAGAGTATTGGCATTAGGTCTTCCTTGAAGGTCTGATAGAATTCTGCACTAAAACCAATTGGCCCCGGATTTTTTTGGCGGGTGGACTTTTAATGACTTCTTCTATTTCTTTAGGGTTCATAGGACTGTTTAGATCGTTTATCTGCTCCTGATTTAATTTTGGTATCTGCTACCTGTCTAGAAAATTGTCCATTTCATCCAGACTTTCCAATTTTGTTGAGTATAAGCCTTTGTAGTAGGATTTGATGATTTTTTTTTATTTCCTCAATTTCTGTTGTTATGTCTCCCTTTTCAGTTCTGATTTTATTAATTTGGATATTGTCTCTGTGCCCTTTGTTTAGTCTGGCTAAGGGTTTATCTGTCTTGTTGATTTTCTCAAAGAACCATCTCCTGGTTTTGTTGATATTTTGTACAGTTCTTTCTGTTTCTACTTAGATGATTTCAGCCCTGAGTTTGATTTCCTGCCATCTACTCCTCTTGGGTATATTTGCTTCTTTTTCTTCTAGATCTCTCAGGTGTGCTGTCAAGTTGTTAGTGTATGCTCTTTCCAGTTTCTTTTTGTGGGCACTATGAGTTTTCCTTAGTACTGCTTTCATGGAGTCCCACAAGTTTTGGTATGATGTATCCTCATGTTCATTAAATTCTAAAAAGTCTTTAATTTCTTTATTTCTTCATTGACCAATTCATCATTGAGTAGAGTATTGTTCAGTTTCCACGTGTATGAGGGCTTTCCATTGTTTTTGTCCATGTCAAAGATGAGTCTTAGTCCATAAGGATCTGATAGGGTACACGGAATTATTTCAATCTTTTTGTATCTGCTGAGGCCAGTTTTGTGACTAATTATATGGTCTATTTCAGAGAAGGTACCATGAGGTGCTGAGAAAAAGGTATATTCCTTTGCTTTAGGATGAAATGTTCTACAGATGTCAGTTAAGTCCAATTGGTTCATAACTTCTGTTAATTTCATTGTGTCTCGGTTTAGTTTTTGTTTCCATGATCTGTCCATTGTTGAGAGTGGGGTGTTGAAATCTCCCACCATTATTGTGTGAGGTGTAATGCATGCTTTAAGCTTCAGTAAAGTTTCTTTTATATATGTGGGTGCCCTTGCATTTGTGGCATAGATGTTCAGAACTGTGAGTTCTTCTTGATACATTTTTCCTTTGATGAATATGAAGTGTCCTTCTTTATCTTTTTTGATTACTTTTGGTTGAAAAACAATTTTATTTGATATTTGGATCGCTACTCTGGCTTGTTTCTTGGGACCATTTGCTTGGAAGATTGTTTTCCATCCTTTTACTGTGAGGTAATGTCTGTATTTTTCACAGAGGTGCGTTTCCTTTATGCAGCAAAATGCTGGGTCTTGTTTATGTATCCAGTCTGATAGTCTATGTCTTTTTATTGGAGAGTTGAGTCCATTGATATTAAGGCAAAATCAATGTTGTTTCCTGTTATTTTTGTTATTGGAGGTTGAATTATGTTTGTGTAGTTATCTTCTTTTGGGGTTGTTGGACGATTACTTTCTTCATTTTTCTAGGCTATAGTATCCCTCCTTGTTTTGGAGTTTTCCCCCAATTATCCTTTGAAGTGCTGGATTTGTGGTAAGATATTGTTTAAATTTGGTTTTTCATGGAATATTTTGGTTTCTCCATCAATATTGATTGAGAGTTTTGCTGGGTATAGTAGTCTGGGCTTTCATTTGTGTTCTCTTAGGGTCCATATGGTATCAGTCCAGGATCTTCTGGCTTTTATGGTCTCTGGTGAGAAGTCTGGTGTAATTCTTATAGGTCTGCCTTTATATGTTACTTTACCTTTTCCCTTACTGCTTTTATTATTTTTCTTTTTGTATATTTGATGTTTTGACTATTATGTGGTGTGAGGTATTTCTTTTCTGGTCTAAACTATTTGGAGTTCTGTAGGCTCATTGCACATTTATGGACATCTCTTTCCTTAGGTTAGGGAAGTTTCCCTCTATAATTTTGTTGAAGATATTTACTGGTCCTTTAAGTTGGGAGTCTTCCCCCTCATCTATACCTATTATCCTTAGGTTTGGCTTTTTCATTGTGTCTTGGATTTCCTGTATGTTTTGGGTTAGTAGCTTTTTGTATTTTGCATTTTTTGACAGTTGTGTCAATGTTTTCCATGGTATCTTCTGCACATGATATTCTCTCTTTTATCTCCTGTATTCTGTTGGTGATACTTGTGTCTATGACTCCTGATCTTTTTCCTAGGTTTCCTATCTCCAGGGAAGTCTCCCTTTGTGATTTCTTTATTGTATCTACTTTCATTTTTATATCTTGGATGGTTTTGTTTAATTCCTTCACTTGTTTGGTTGTGTTTTCTTGCAATTCATTAAAGGATTTTTGTGTTTCCTTTTTAAGGGCTTCTATCTGTCTACCTCTGTTCTCCTTAAATTCTTTAAGAGTTTTATTTATGTCCTTATTAAAGTCCTCTATCATCATCATCTGAATCCTGCTTTTCCCGTGTGATGGGGTGTTCAGGGCTTGCTATGAAGGGGTAACTGGGTGGTGATGATGCCATGTAACTTTGGATTCTGTTGCTCATGTTCTTTCACTTGCCTTTCACTATCTGGTTAACTCTAGTGCTACCTGTACTCGCTGTCTCTAACTGAATCTTGCCTTTCTAGTTATCTTGCTTGTGTCTGATCTCCTTGGGGTTCAGATGTCTTTGTGATCTTCTCCAGCTGCTCTGAGTACAGTGGTACCTCTAGGATGCGTCAGGATAAGGTGTCTCCAAGGTAGCAGACCAGCTAAGTGTCCGCTGTTCTGGGTGCAGTGTCTCCTCTAGGATGTCTCAGGATAAGGTGTCCACTGTTCTGAGTACAGTGGCTCCTCTAGAATATCTTAGGATATGTTGTCTGTCACTCTGAGTTCAGTTGTTCCTCTGCTGCTCTGGGTTCAGTGGTACCTCTGCCACTCTGGATTGAGTGGACCTTCCAGAATGCCTCCAGCAGAATCCGGTGTCCACACAAGAGCAGACTGGGCAGAGGTCTCCTCCAGGCCTCAGATCCAGGAGAGGGGCTGAAGGGGAATGCTATTCTGCATGGGTGGGGGTTGGGTATCTGATGGAATCTGAGCTCTCCAGGCACACAGCTATGGGTGTAGGGCAGTGTGTGGGTCTTCCTACCTACAGCTCTGGGATCAGTGAAGCCTCCAGGATGTCTTTGGCTAAACCTGGTGTCCACACAAGCCTAATTATTCTTCTATTGATCTGATTAAACAGCATGGATAAGGCAACTTTTAAAAGAAAGTGATTACTTTTGTATATGATTTCAGAGGGTTGGAGTTAGAGGGAAGGAACAGTTAGAAGCTCACATGTTGATCTACAACAAGTTGGCAAAGAAAGAACACTTGAAATTTCATCATTACTTTGAAACCTCAAAGTCTTCCCCTAGTTATATACTTCTAACAAAGCCAAATTTCCTAATCCTTCCCAAACAATTCTCTCAATTGACAACCAAGTATTAAAATATATAAACCTGTGGAAATAGCACTGTGTGATGATTTAAATGACCAAAGCCATTATACTAACAGTTCTTTATTTTTTGAAGGAATCTATGATTGTTTGAAATACAAAAACTTACATTTTATTGTGTTACTCTCAGTATCTTAAATAATACAGTCAAAGGCAGGTGGCAAAAAATGTTTGATGCCTTTGACATCTTTCCCAGGTGTTCAAGCTAGTCAACTAGGAATGTTTGTTCAAGCTAATCACTAGTCCATATATAACCAGTAGGTAACTACATTAACAGAATGGTAGACTTTTGGAGAATTTGAATAGGTTAATATTTATTATGTAGGTAAATGCTTTTTACAAATTCTGAGCAAAAGAGTCCTTAAGCCTTTTCACGCCTATCATTTATGCTTCTGGCGTCTCAGTATGGGCATTGTGATTAAAATTATAATATTAGTAAGGAAAACATAATGTCTATCCAGGTTAGTCAGATGTTATTACCCTCAAACTGTACAAACTGTAATTAATTGGTTAAATGATACCTTGCCTTCCCAACCCCCACCCTTGACTCTCCTTACCCTGCAACTTGATTGTGCGACCCCCTACAGCATACTTAGTGTTTTTTTGACTTCCTCATCCAATATTTTCACTACAAATGACACAGTTACTCCAGTGATG
The DNA here is from genome assembly GCF_011762505.2 of Arvicanthis niloticus. NCBI lineage: Eukaryota > Metazoa > Chordata > Mammalia > Rodentia > Muridae > Arvicanthis > Arvicanthis niloticus. The sequence continues at coordinate 229,554 of NC_047669.1, read as the reverse complement.
CCCCTCCTTTAAAAAAAAAAAAGAGAAGGAGTTGTGGGACCGTGAAAGAATAGCTTGCTTTCTAGTGGAGCACTGACTAGAGATGGCTAGAGGCCCTGCAAGGGATGAAATACATTTCACTATGCTCCCAGACCCCAGGCTCCTGACACACGGCCAAAGACCTCCATTGATCCACACCTTTCAGGCACATAGGGCAATGCCCGCCCTACAGCCCCTCTCAAAGGGAGGTTTGTGTCACCTAGCACAGGTAGAGGGTGTGACTACAGGCCTCAGGGCCTCAAGAGATCTATATACTAATGAGATACCTAAAGTCCAGGGGGCATAGCCAATTAAGCATTCCTTCCCAGACCCTCCTCCCTCCCTATTTAACTCAGGTCTGCCCTGAGTTTCTGGGGGTGGGGGTGGGGGTGATGCAGCCAGATCTACTTTCTGCCAAGACAATAAACCCTTTAAAACCACAGACTTCCTCATGTCTTTGGGGCCATGACATGGAGAACTGTGGAGAAGGCGCCTTTAACTAATGAGCCATTGCCACTTCTCCTGCCTAATCTCCCACTGAGGACTTCTCAGAGATGGCCATGGAGGCTACCAATTCAACCAAGCTAGCTGAGCCTTGATCCAGCCAAGTGAATCCCAGGAACAAAGAGTCTCAATAGTGCCATGAGTGTTAGTTATAAGGGCATAATAAATTGCTCTCTGATTGAATTTTAGGCCCATTCCATAAGAAGGAGTTCATACCTGATAGTACAAGTACAGAATAGCAGCAGCAGCAACAGAAACAAACAAACCAAGAAACAATAACACAGAGAATACTTGAATAAGTATTTTGAATTTCTAAATCATCTCTTTAGCCTTTCTAACCTTAGTCTTAACCAAGGAAGCCTCCATTTTTCAGTGAACTAATATGGATATGGATGTTTAAATTTGTGCAAAGTGAATACAGTAAGCAATGGCAGAATGTTCAGTCCTAAAGTGGACATTTATATCAACATATCTAAGGCACAGGGATTCTTGTAAATTAGGGAGCAGAAAAAAATATATAAAAAATAGATGACAGATATAGTTGTAAAATGTTGATTCAGGGCAAGACAGATAATAGCCATAACGTCACAAGATCCATTGCTGCCTGCAATATACTAACATAACTCTGAGTCCATGAGGAACTAAACACAAATAAATATTGGCTACAAGTAGACTCTTGTGTTATAATAAATATTTAATCTAATCTGGGGATTCCACTTCACCTTAGATCATTCAGTTCTCAGGTAAAAGACACAGACTATATTTACGATAAACCTTCATCAGCACCAGAGCTGGGTAGACATCTACCATCTATACTATTATGGCCTACTTCCTTAACAATAGCCTGAGCTATAACTTGCCATGTTCCATCTTGGCTTCTCTTAAATCCAACTGGCCAGTCCTCATGGCCATGTTTTTGTGACTCACCTACCGCATTTCATCTTATCTCTCCACATTCTCCCTTCTCCTTCTGGTCCTCCTCAGACACCATGCCTGGGAACCAAAATCCTGCCTACCTCTCTTTTGCCCAGTTATAGGCTGTAGGCATCTTTATTTAACCAATAGTTTTAAATTAAGGAACTTGGGGTAAGTGCAGATTCTCTCATCCATGGAGGCAACCAGGCCTTGGGGTCCAGTATTTACCATTATAGTACATAAAAAAAGACCAAACTCCAACACTCTTGAGTAAGATGCAATCATTGCCTACCATTTAGTATCTGCCTAGGTGCCTACCACATTCCGGTGCCTATTTCTAAACACATAGTCACAGAGATAATCCTGGATCAATTCAAGTAAGCAAGCAAAAAGTAAGCCATCAGTGTTTGAAAGAAGATTGTAGGCAAGAAAGAGGAGCTAAGTGGAATAGCAGAATTAGAGAGTGAGTTGGTATGTGGTTCTGTATAGTATAACATTAATATTCTATGCTCTCACAGTGTGACCATTGCTCTCTTTGAAATTTATGAACTGCTTTTAATTTTTGTTACATGTAGATGTATACATATGTATCATAAGTACATAAAATGGGATATATTCTCAGTACTTTTATTTAATGTTGTATAAAATATTCTATGTACAATTAGAAAGAAAAATCACTCCCAGCACTGCTTCTTGCAAGAGTTATACGCCAAAGATGGTCTGCTAAAATTTGCTAAATCTCTGCTTCATTAATTTATTAAATAGGCCTCTGTTTATAGTCCTTGAATTGATAATTATCTTTCTTTTCTTTTTCCCTTTTTTAATTTGTTCAGGTGTCTACAGAGGAACTCAAGACCACTTATTTGTGGCTTCAATGCACTCAGTGGCCTGTATTATGGGAGGTGCTGGCCAGTCCTTGGTAACTGTCTGAGCACTGCAGTCTTCATTGCAGAGCTGTTGGATGGGTACAGAGGTCACCTGCACACCCTCAGTCTAGTCAGCTACCTCTGGCTGAGCAACCGTCAATTGTCAATTCATTCACCCTGAAATTCCTCCTTGGTTACAGTCTTCTCAGCAGTAGTAGTGGCAGCAGCATACTTCAGAAAACTCAATAGCTGAAGTGTTTCTGTAGGAGGTGACACTGACATTCAGCAGTGTTCTCAATGGCAACAATAGTAGGAACTGCAAGCAACAGATTTTAACAGTCTCACCTCAGATTTATGATTTAGATTCCATCACTTTTCCTTCTGTAGATGAACTGCTTCATCTGAAAGTCAAGGTTGGTGGCACCTAGTTGGTTCCTGCAACAAGGAATTTGAGGACATTCTCCTCCCTCATCTGTAGGACATCAAGTGCTCTGGTACTCTACACATTGTGAAAGTTTCCTTTTAAGTTATGATAGGAACCAAGAACACCACCAAATGGACCAGCCCCTGGGTAGCACAAAAATAGTATCTTAAAAAGTGAGGTTCATATGGGTCCTAGTAAATCAGAAGCAAAGTGGTGAAGTACATGCCCCACACACAACTCTTCATCTGTTCCTAGGCTACCAGTTGATGTTCTACCAGACAGAATGGATTGATGTGAAATGATGATGTGTCAGCTGCAACACTTGTTTTTCCCATAACTGTGTCCACATATCTGGCATAGACAAACTGCAGGGAGGATAAATTTATTTTGGTACACAAGTAAGGGAATGAAGTCCACCCTGGCATGGAATATATACTACTAGAATCATCTGGGGTCATGATATTGTACAGAAGAAATACCACTAGCAAGTTGTCTTTTTCTACTTTAAAACAAACAAACAAACAAACAAACAAATAAACACACACACACACACATACACACACAAAGAATTAAATGGGCCTTGAGAGGTTGGTTGGATTGAAGACTGGTTCCTCTCTTTGAGAAAGGTCATCTTTTTAAAATGAGCATGGAGGTTTGGAAGGGACACACAAGGAGCAGTGACAGAGAAACCAGATGAGCAGAATCAACCATGGTGATCAATGGCGTGACATATGTCATAGTCAAACACAAACCAAAGAGCAAGCATGGGCTGGACTTATGCTTCCCCATTTATGTAGCAAATGTGTAGCTTGGTCTTCATGGAGTACCACAAGAACTGTATCAGGGACTGTCCCTGAATCCCTTGCCCTGACTATAGATCCCATTTCTCTAAATGGGCCACTTTGTCTGGCCTCAGTGGGAGAGGATGTGTCTAGTCATGTAGTGATTTGATGTGAGGGAGGTGGGGTGGAGGTAGACATGGGGGTTTCACTTTCTCCAAGAAGGGGAGGGGGAAGAGCTGTGTGAGGAATAATATTGGGAATTGGTTCTAATGTTTTGAATTAATTGAGAATCTGTGTATGCAAATGCAAAAGGTCCTTGTCCCCAATTGGTTTTTGATTGATCAGTAAAGAGCCAATAGCCAATGGCTGGGAAAGGTGGGGAGCGGGGGCAGAACTTTTAGATTACGTGGGCTAGGAACTCAAAGAGAGGAAAGAAGAATCACCAGGTTTCAGGGTCAGACAGATCAGATTTAGAGCTGCAGAAGGAAAATCATTCTAAATGTAGGTGAGAAGAAATACAGGGCCTGGGAAGGTCTGCCCAGTAGCATCGTAGGCAACAAAGACTAGGGGGCCACGCAGAAGGAACAGGGAAGCAAAGATCAATAATAGATTTAGAGATGAGTACCAAAGGGAAATCCATGATAGCGGGGCAGAGGATTAGAACTGCCCAGCCTTTGAGATAACCAAGGCATTTCAAAAATAAGTTAATTTGTGTATGTCTTTCCTTCAAGGACCCAAGGAGTTCCTGGGTAGGTGGCAGGGAGCATGGAACCTTCAGGGAGCACAAAGTGGTATATGCAACTACCACAAGAGGATACTAGGAAGAGGGGGTGACATTCAGTGGTAAAATGAAAAGATAAATAAGTTAATTTAAAAATCAGTCCAGAATTCTACTACATGAAATGGGGTCATGCACACTGAGGTAAGTGGATAATCCTCTTAACATATTTCTTTCAAGACACATCGAAATTTGTTTCTCATTAATACTTTAGGAATTTCTTAATTCAATCAATCAATCAAATCATATTATTTGAAAGAATAGCTAAAAATCTACAGTAATAGATATATACAAACAGATGGAGTCTAAAGAGCAGTCAGTATCCTGAAGAAACTTTGTGATTGATGTTGATGGAAGAAGCAGTAGGAATCTCAATTTTGTGAAAAATGACACTTTGTTGCAGCATTTTGTACTGTCTACATGCTGCTGCTTTTATTGTGGATGTAAGAGACATCACATGAGCCCACACCCTGGTTACTACCAGTAAGAGCGATAAGGCAATGGAACAAATGAATGACTGCAGTCTCTTTCTACTTCCCAGCCTAAAGTGGAAAGAAAGACATAAAGAAAACAGACCATCAAGTAATGGCTATAAAGACATGTGAGTTACCTTGGAAGTATTTGAGGGAGAATAACCACTTGAGAGTAAGTCAATGTGAAATTCAGAAATATTAAAATACAAATTTGCCAGTGGAAATGATACTGGTGGACTGTTAGTCACATGGCGGGGAAAAAGCTGGAGGGTAAACCAAGTGAAAGAGAAATGATTCAAATGCATTATGAGCTTGTATAGAAATGCAGTGATGAAACTCACATAACACTGCACACTAATGCCTCAAGCAAGTGAACATGAATTTTAAATAATAAAATCACACATTCAAGCAAATTCAAACAAAACCAAAGTACTAAATCTTAGGTCTTCAGGTAGTAGACAATGTAGGATGGGCAGAGCACAACTTCACTATAAAGTATGGTAAAACATTCAAGGGGAGGGAAAATATGACTGTGAATTCAAAGTGTTAAGAAGGGAGATGTGAGACCACAGAATAACACTAAAGAATGAATGTTGAGTTAGGATGGACTATGACTTAGGATGAACTCTGGGCTAGGAAAGACCCTCCAACTTAATTACTGTTGAATAGAAGACAGAGAATCAAATCTTTTATCTGAAAATAGGAATTCCTGCATTTTAGATTAATAAGCTCTCAAAGCCATGCATCTTTGCTAAGTGTGCCGGATAGTTTTATATCAACTTGACATAAGCTAAGTCACCTGAGAGGAGGGAATTTCAATTAAGGAAATGTCCCCATAATACTGGATTGTAGACAAGCCTGTAGGGCATTTCTTAAGTAGCTAACAATGGGGGAGGACTCAACCCATTGTAAGTGTTGATATCCCTGGGATGCTGATCCTGGCTTTGATAAAAAGCAGGCTTATATTGTATGTTTATGTATTTATCTAATATTTATTTATTTTATTTTTTCCAGAATTTAATTTTGCAATTCACATTATACCCCAGTTATACCCCACCCTTCCTTCTCTCCTCCCTGTCTCACCCTTGCAAGCCCCACCTACCACTAACTCCTCTTCTATTCTGAGAAAGAAAAGTCCATCTTGGGTGCCTCCTCATCCTGGGACATCTATTCCCACAGTACTAAGCACCTCCTCTCTCACTGCGGCCCAACCAGTCAGTCCAGGTAGGGGACACAAAACACACACACACACACACACACACACACACACACACACACACCACAAAAAACACATACACACATGCGCATGTACATGCATTCACAACACATATTAAAATAAACATTGGATAAACAAACATGGCATATCTATATATAATAACACACACATGCATACATGCATACACCCACATAAAAATATGAATGAATGAATAAATAAATAAATAAATAAATAAATAAATAAAAAGAAAGAAAAGCAGGCTGAGAAAGATATGAAGAGCAAGCTAGTAAACAGCATCCCCCCCATGGCCTTTGCATCAGCTTCTGTCTGCAGGTTCTAGTCCTGTTTTCAGTTCTTGTCCTTTCTTTCTTCAGTGATGGATTACAATATGGAATTATAAATGAAATAAACCCTTTTCTCCCATAGTTTCTTTTGGTCATGGTGTTTTATCACAATAATAGTAATCTTAACTAAGTAACTAAGAGGAAATGAATCAACCAAGTATGGGTCCAGGAAATTAATAGTACTGGTATCACAGCCTTGAGCATAAATGTAAATAGAAGTTGTGAACTGCATTTCAGAGGAAAGTGGAGTGCTTTCAGGTCAAAATGATAGCCCAGTCTCTGAGAATTGAGGAGAGGTTATAAAAATTTGAATTGAGGGGTTCGGTAAACTCCTCTATGGCTGGGTTACCTGCATAGATTAATCTTCATTACTAACTTCATTGCAATTGTAATCAAGTAAGAAGTAAGGTACTGAAAACTCCTATAATGGAATTTATTGATGGAGTAATTGAGACAATAAATGCTACTGGCATTTAGATGAAAGGACAGCTGAGGAAAAACTTGGCTTTTTGTTTGCTTTTCTTCACCTCCCTTCTTGCCATTGTACTTTCAAGTGCATCTACCCCTCTTGAGTCTTGCTAAAGTTCTACCATTCTGTTGTTGATACTGACATCAGATTCCTTGGCCTTCAAGGATGGAATAAAGAACACTGGCTCTCTAGGAATCCCCTAAGTTTTTAGAACCAGATTGGAACTGTCAAGGCCTTCAAACTCATTATTATACAGCCACCATGTTTTCAGTCACTCCAGTGTGCAAGCAGTCACTGCTAGCCATTCCCTATAAGATACTTTTGTACGTTTCTCTTTAATATATTGTTTTCTTCTATAGAATACTAATGCAGTACCCCATATTGCTCTTTGGCCCCACCTTCACCTTTAATATAAATTAACTTAGTTTTAATATTGCTCATACTACAAGGACCCTAGAGATATTTATGAGAAATGTGGCCATGGCTCTATCATTTTCTAGGCAGTCACCATTGCCACTAAGACTCACAGGCTTGGGGTGAGGGGTGTAGACAGTCACATAGTCTATATTTCAGTTTGCTGAAATAAGTAACAGGAAGCTCATACAAAATACATTCTGTATTTTGGTCTAACAAAAAGAATGCTGGGAGGATTTTTGAACAGCCATAAATGTGAATTGGATTTGGGGGGCATGGACCATGTTGGGGGTCCCATGTGAATTGGGGTGGAGGGTAATCAACTGGCCTTTTTGGTCACATCACTTATACCTCAGGAGAATATGATTTACAAAAGTAAACCACAATATGATGAACTGAGAAAAAATGGGAGATGTCTCTACTTTTTCTCTCAGGAAGGTGGAAATGCTTGCATTTCTATCTTGTTCACAATTTATGATCTTTTTATTATTTCATGTCCTTTCATGTGACAAACTCTCTTTTATTTTTCTTTTGTGCTTTTAAAATCATTTGACCATAATTTTTAAAATTAATTGCCCATAATTTTATATTTAACATACTTCAAATTCTTTGCTTCTCCTTGGAATCCCTGAACACCCTAAAAAAAAAGATACTACTTTTTATAAAGTATTATGATCACTGTCATTTGATCTCTCCGTCTATTAGCTGGTGAGATGAAATGACTTATACTCAAGAGCAGGCTTCAAATGACAGAGCACCATCTAAAATTATAAGATTTAGACACTGCAGAAGATGTTCAAATTGCAACATAGACCCACAAAAGCCATAAAATAGCACCAAGGAAACATGACTTCCTCACAAATGTTTGTGCATCCCAAAGATATTGAAGCGACTGGATTGCTAAATGGTGAGCCAAAACCTGAATTCTAAGCCCTCGGTCACAATAATATTATTAATGAATTACATTAAGAAATATCAAGACTACTGAAGGAAACCCACTATACATACAAATATTCAATAAACCATGATGAATTTTTTAGAGCAGAATATCTGAAATAACATAAAAACATAATATAAAACATCCCAAATAAAATAGATCAGGGAGAAGTTAAATTTAAGGAATTATTGTATTTCTTTAATCATAAATATAGACTTGTCTGTCATGACAATGGTTTTCAAAAACTATGAGAAAAGACAATCAGCCCAAACATTTCAACTCTGGAGGTTAAGGCTATTACTGGAACATACATTAAATGCATAGGTAACATATCTGAGGAAATTATAGCTAATGACTCCTCAAATCTTGAAATGGCATGGAAGGGGTGTTTAAAATCCCAAAGAAATGTGACAAGTATAAACTATCTATTCAGGCCCCATCCACTTATCAAGCTGAGTGAGTGAAACAAAAGGTGAATGTCAACCTTCACAGTAAGGAAGAGGATTAGGTCTAAATCTGTCAGAGCAGAAGCACTGCACACAAGAAAAACATAGAATGATGTATTTTATATAATGCCTATTGATAGCAAGCAAATGGAAAAACTTAAATTATTATTTAAATACATACTAATAAAATTCTCAAAAATGAAGCTATTTTTCCAGATAGTATCTTAAGGAATCTGTCGCTTATACTAAGAAGGCAGAAATCGACAATCAATAAAGACCCAGGAAAGAACCTAAAATAATAAAAATAGAGAAAGATGAATATAAATGATGAAATATCAAATATTTTATCGATTCAATAAATTAAAACCACACTAAGAGAAAAAGGGGCAATTGAAGCAAACACTCAAAAAATAATCTTATCACACTCAATGACTAACCAAAGAGTAAATGGAGTTAACTGCGCAAGTAAAATATACTGTGCAATTATCCACTCTCACTGACAAAAAGGTTCACAGAATGCATTGTTGCAAAATCGTTATTGCAAGAAAGTGGAACTTATTGTCTAAACCTTTGCAATTTTGCTATTTTAAGTTGAATGAAGATTCACTTAGAATCATCTCCTTCCTAAATTAAAGTATGCTAACCATCATCATTGAACTCTACTTCTTAGATGTGAGGCTCCCTCACCAGCCACAACCATCCAATCATCTTCAGGCAGTGTGTGGGAATCTATAACAAACCAGGCTGGAAGAGAGATGCAAGAAGGTATAAATTCAGACTTGAAATATGAAACCAAGATAGATGTCAATAGCATCATATTTTCCCAATTTAATGGAGGTAATATTGAATATTGAGTTTCTAAATAAATTACTAATCATTCCTACTAACAGATAATGAGGGATAACATGAAAAAAATGAAAAGCACACCTGTGTGATTTCCTGGCAGCTATCAATCCTGATGTTATGTGAGAAAGTGTATGTAAATTCACCATGGTGAGCATGCTAAAAAGCTAAGAAAAAGTGTAAAATGCAATAACCATTTCATCCCTATCTTTGTAGAAAGTATTAAAAATCATCAAGGAAAAACTGGGGAGGGAATAAGTCTCTGAAGCGTATTAGCTAAAAATATAAATGATAAATATTAAAACACTAAGCCTATGTGTTTATGACTTGACTATTTCAAGAGAATGTCAATATGTGGGCCAGACAAAATGTTAGAAAAAAGGCTTTGCCCTTCTGCTTAGAGCATTTAAAATTATTATCTCACATGCTCAGGCCCTCTTTCTATAACTCAAAGAGAATTACAGTATGAGTAGAAATATTCTCGTTTTTCAAATTTAGGACCAGATAATATAACCAAATTTGGAAATACGGAGTTTGAAACTATCATCTCATTAGATGAACTCAATAAGGGAATTTTAAGACAGCATGACTAAAGTCCTTTAAACAGATTAACAATGTAAGTTATAGTAACAGAGACGGGTCTTGGCACATGCAGTCAAAGATATCTATAAATGAAACCGCACAACTTGTGGCAAATAGTTACATTAGTGTGAGATTTTTTATAGTTTATCAATTGCATAGGTCTTGAGAATTAAGTTTGTATATGGCAGCATATGTTTTAGTGTTGACAGGTTCAATGTGCCTGCATCTATCATAGTGTAAAGAAGAATCAATGAGGTATTATTCATAGGCCATATTCTACTCTGCTCATTAGTGGGTTAATGGCAGCTTGCAGAAAATTGGCTTTCACTGTCTTTGTGTACTCACAGGTAGCTGAGCAAGCTCCAATGGATAGCCTTAGACCATTGTCATTCTGGAAACTCTGGTTAAAGTCATTTAGTCCACAAGGAATAATAGAAAGACATGATTGTGTTAACGGGACTTATAACGAGGATAGGGGTTGACAGTAATAGCAGAAAAATAGAAAAGGGTGAGCATGAGAGTAACAAGAATGCCCTTCAAGTATGCATAAAATTGTCATAGAAGAAAATGAATAAAAGTTAAACATATATGTACATATACTAATCTAAATAATTCTTCCATTTTACTATACATATCCCTAAGTTACAGTAGAAATAAAGATTCATTAAGGAACAAACTCCTGGTGAAAAGAATATTATCTCTAGTCTGGGTGGAGATATAACATTCTACTTCTGACAGGGAGTTCTCTGGATGACAGAATACCCTTAGACTTTCATGACTAACCCAAGAAACATGGGTCTACGCTAAGCTGTGCTGAAGAGATAACCAAAATAATTATTCTTTTTATCATATACTTTTCTTTCCCCAAATTCCTATTTTGTAGTGCAGTCTGTTGGAGTATAGCTATGTTGCTTTCTAAGTATAACCAAATTTTTCTGAATTACCTAGAAATATATTTTTTCTTCTCTTTTTCTAAGCATGCTTTTTTTCCCTAAAAATATTTTGCTTCACATTTTCCCTAATGTGTCTTCTTGACATGTGGCTTGTTATCTGCCATGTGTCTGTTTATTACCCTTGTTTAAGTCATGTGGCTTGATTTTCTCCACTTTTCTTCCACACAGCTACTGAGATTTACAGTTTGCCTTCCCCGGTACTTGTTTTATATATAATAAAATTTTCCTTGAGCTTCTGGTTGAGTCCAGTTTTAAATTATCTTATGTTACTAAGAACCCCAAGAAACAAAGGACTTCAACTTCCCTAGCATCATCTGGTAAAGATACCAGGGTTCCCCAAATATCTGTTAGCACCTTTAGGGGCACTTTTCTAGTGGGATTGATAACTTTACAAATATGGGCGTGATTTGTCCACAGAATTTGAAGGTGCTGTCAAATTGTGGACACAAGGATAATACAGGCTAGAGTACAGAATGTGGATATTCATGTAAATGTATTATGACATTTCCTCCACAGAATAGGAAAAATAGGCTTGATACTGGCTATGGCCTTGAATGATTGATGAGTCCTGCCTGATCACCTATCAATATTTAACAATGTGCCCAGAAGTGGATTGGTAGGTGAATTCCAGAGCCTCTATGTTCACGAGTAAGGGATTCAAATCTTCCTCCTTTGTAAAGAGCCATAAGCTCTCTATTACTATCCCTTCAAACAGGACCCTTAAGCAGCAGTCATCAGTAGTCAGTGACAGGTGGGATAACTTTGCAGGATTCAAACTGATAGTGACATTCATTTGACAAATGAGGCCCTATGTTTAGTCCCAGTAATATCAATAGTATTTACATTTACTTTGCTATATTGGGGGATAAAAGAGTTGTTAAAACAACCCCTAAAAATTGTAAAGAGACAATGTATCTATGGATCAAACTGCTTTTTGAACTTTAAAACTGTAAACTGAGAACTTGAAGTACAGAACATTAAACTGCTTCCTAAATTACTGTTTATAAATCCACAGATAAATGCTACTCAGCCTTGGTCATAGAAGCTGCTTTTTCCATAGAATTACGTTAAACAGAGAAATTAACACTTTCCCAAGATACTAAGTGTTTGAGCCTCAGCCCTCAGTGAGACAGTAGTATCGTACCCTCGAAAGCCCAGGAAACACGGCTGAGGAGGAAGCAGAAATGATGTAAAAGGTAGAAAGATGGTTAAGGCTATTTCTAGAAAGGGCTCATTGTTGCAATGTGGTCAGTGAGGTAGCTGGGGATCGGAGTGGAAGAGATCACAGAAATTCACATGTGAAATGTGGCCTCAGTGGAAAGATTCAGTGCCTTTAGCCAATTTGGATTTATTTATCCAGGTAGCATCTTGGAAAAAGCATCGTAATAAAAAATTGGAAAGAGTGGGTTGTTGAGGTTTGGTCTTTTGTTATCCGTTGAAATGGTGAGTGCAGGCCCCCAGGACCAGGTTGTCCCAGAGACAAGAGAGTCCTCATGTAGACCTTGACTTCAAGTTATTTCTGTAAAGATGCCAACAGCCAATATCTGGGCAGAAGGGACATAGATGGGGTTTAAGTTTCCCAGGCTGAGGGTCAGAAGAGAACTGCAGCAACAAGAAGGTGCAAGAGAAGGTACAGGATGGGGAATGAGATGCTGCCTCGGGTTAGGAGTTAGGAGAACATGGCCCTGAGGGTTAGCCAAATGGAATGAAGAACATCCCGGATGAGAGTAAGTATTAAGTAATAACTCAGGGTTATCAGTAGGAAAGTAGATTTTAACAGCATAGAGGGTAGAAAGATGCTCAGCTCTTATCCTGTTTCAGGCTTATTAGAAATATAAAAGTAGTTTGTGTGTGTTTTTTTAATCCAGGAACTAAATGATCTAAAGCAAGGTAGAAACCCTGGATTGGGATTAAATAATTTCAACAACATGGGTGCTATGTAACTGACCCCCTACTATGTTGTTTCAAACACTATAAGTTCCTTTTGCTTTCTTACAGGCCAGGTTTGTGAAGTTTGTGTGTGTATGTGTGGGGTGACATATACACACACGTACACACACACACATACACACACACACACAAACACACAAACACACACACACACACACACAAACACACAAACACACACACACACACACACACACACACACACACACACACACGAAACTCTACTTTCTTTTAACCAGTACCATCCATTTGTCTCTGTACCAGTCATTATAATAAAGCACAGGAACCAGGAAACTCCACACTCAAAGCTCTGCCTCTAGCACTGTTACAGGTACAGTGAAGAACTATGCAGGAAATGGTACCAGCGACCTGCTAAGTCTAAAGAACCAAGTCTGAAATGTGGAGACAACATTTCATTATTTAGGTCTCCTGGAAGAATTTGAGACAAAAGTGCCTTCAACAATGAGCAGAGTCCTAAGACATCTAGCTTGAGGGAACCTCACCTCTTAAACAAAGGCCTAGAGTACTCATTAGAAAGTAAAATATTTGGGATATATTTTGACTAGAGAGGGAAGTCTTAAGTTAGAGCCACAACTGAACTGGTTCCATCAAAGAACCTTTAAGCCATGACTGCAAATTTTCTGATTGTTTTCCAATTGATTAGTGGCAAAACCTCTTAATGAGGCTATCAACTTTGGATTATCAAGAGATGCAATACTTTTATCAGATGAAATGATGTTACATAGAAGCAACAGAACTGAGCACATCTGGTCTTCAAAGACCCTCTTCTTTATCACAGGAAAGCAAAGCCTCGCCCTTGGAATGGCTATGCAAAGCCTTCATATAGAACTGAGACCTATGATATTTTCAAAAAAAAATAGATGTTGTGGCACCAGGGTGCCCCTATTCCACCTAAAGCATGCTGCAGCCACCATAGGCAAAAATTATTCAAATTTGTTTGGGGGGCAACCATTGTAAGCCATCAGATTGCATCATGTAGAGGTTATCCAAGAAATAAGGAGGCATCTACATAAACTGCAAACGAACTAACAATATGCCACAGTGTCCTCTTTACACTGATATATTTTCATCATACTATTTCCCATGCCTCAATTACTTCCAGATCCTCTTCACCTTAATACCTCCCCACCAACTTCATGTCTTCTTTCTTTCTATTCTTTGTAAAATAAACAGGCAAAGGAAAAAAAAAAAAGCCAAAAAGCTAAAATTAAAAAAAAAAACAACTCAGAGAGAGGCAGTGTTTCATTTTCAGTCCTACTCTTCTTGTTCCTTTCTAAAAATTTTAATTATAGAACATCCAAGAGTAGTACTCTATTGTGTAACTGTACCACATTTTCTGTATCTATTCCTCTGTTGAAGGACATCTGGGTTCCTTCCAGCTTCTGGTTATTATAAATAAGGCTGCTATGAACATAGTGGAGCATGTGTCCTTGTTATATGTTAGAGCATCTTTTGGGTATATGCCCAGGAGTGGTATAGCTGGGTCCTCAGTACTACTCAGCTATTAAAAACAATGAATTCATGAAATTCTTAGGCAAATGGATGGAACTAGAAAAATATCATCCTGAGTGAGGTAATGCAATCACAAAAGAACACACATGGTATGCACTTACTGATAAGTGGTATTAGCCCAAAAGCTCGTAATACCCAAGATACAACTCATAGACCACATGAAGCTCATGAAGAAGGAAGACAAAAGTGTGAGTGCTCTGGTCCTTCTTAGAAGAAGTAACAAAATACTCACGGGAGCGAATATGGAGATAAAGCATGGGACAGAAACTGAAGCAGAGGCCATCTGGAGAATGCTCCACCTGGGTATCCATCCCATGTACAGTCACCAAAGGCAGAAGCTGATGTAGATGTCAGGAAGTACAGGCTGACAGGAGCCTGAAATAGCTGTCTTTTTAGAGGTCTGCCAGAGCCTGACATATACAGAGGTGGATGTTCACAGCTAACCATTGAACTGATCATGAAGTTCCCAATGGAGAAGTTAGAGAGAAGACTGAAGGAGCTGAAGGGGTTTCCGGCCCCATGGAAAGAGCAACAATACCAACCAACCAAAACTCCCAGGGTCTAAACCACCAGCCTGGGAGCACATAGGGAGCGACCCATGGCTCCAGCTATATATGTAGGGGAGGATGGCCTTCTCAGGCATAGGTGGAAGAGGAAGCCCTTGGTCCCGTGAAGGCTGAAAATTTGAGGGCAGGGAGGTGGGAGTGGGTGGATGGGTGGGGGCACATCCTCATAGAAGCAGAAGGAGGGGAGATGGGATAGGGGGTTTCTGGGTGGGGGGGGGAATGGGGAAAATGGATAACATTTGAAATGTAAATAAAATATCCAATAGAAAATCAAATTTAAAAAAATTAAACATATATGAGTAGGTTGCTTGTTCCTGACCAACTTATGTCAAACCTTCTGATTTTGTTATCTTTGATTGTTTATTTTGTCCCATTTCTACTGGCAGTATAACAGAAATAGAGAGTCCTTTGGTTATATACCCAAAAGTGATATGAGATGGGATATCCATTATAGTGCTTTGAAGCTATTCCATGCTGGTTTCCATAGCAGCTGCACCAGTTTGTACTCTCACCAATAGTAAGTATTCCCTTTCACTCTCATCTACATTAGGCTGTTTTCATTCATTTTTAATTTCTTTTAATTTTAATTACAATATAACTTCTTCACTCTCTAATTCCCTTTCTTCCTTATAACTCTTCCCCTCATCCATCTCTCCCATGACTTTGCAACTCTCAAAATATTAGCCTCTTTTTCTTTATTATTGTTATATATGTATGTATGTATGTATGTATGGAGAAACTGATAAATGAAACACGGTGAGTCTATTTTTGTTGCTTCTGTACATATGCTTTCAGAGTTAGCCACTCTGTATTAGACATCTAGTCAGCAGTTTCATCTCTGAGGTAGGCTTTCTCTCTTTCATTAGATATTACTTCCTTGTAGCTCATTGTCTAAGGGTAGTCTCTCCATATTCCCCCTTCCACACTACTATGTATACTGGTGTTGCCAGTTTTCAAGGATTATTTATGAAACTATATTATTGAGGGATTATGGTTGTGTGTATATTCTGTCATTTCTAGCTGAGACAATATTAAAGAAAAATTTCCAAAGTCTTTTTTGCTGTGTTCATAAATTCATTTTCCAATTACTATATATAAAAACTTTACATTCATTTTAATCAGGTATGTTGGTTTATAAATTCCATTTTTGTTGTGCCTTTGTCTGTTTTAAGGATTAGTGTAATGCTGTTTATACAAAGTTTGGGAATATTTTTTCATTTTACATTCTATAGAATATTTTGAGATATATTGAGATCCTTTAGATTTTAAGAGTATAAGTTTCTTGTCTTTCCCACTTTGTTCAGGGTAATACTGATGCTCCAATTAAGGTCACTTTTGCCATAATAAAACATCAAGATCAAAGAAAATAGGGAAGAAAAAGAATTATTTCATATTACACTTCCAGGGACCATCCATCACTGAGGGAAACTGGAGCAGGTAAAGGTTGGAATTTGGAAGTAGGACCTGAGGTCATGACGGAGTGCTTTTTACTAAAATACTCCAAATGACTTGCTTAGTTTGCTTTAGTATAAACCTTAGGCCTTGAAAAGACAACCCCTGTTAGGCCCTCAATAATCAATCATTAATTACAAAACTACAGTTGCACTTGGTGACACATGCTTTTAATCCTAGCACTAGTGAGGTGGAGGTAGGTGAAGCTTTGAATTCAAAACCAGCCTGGTGTACAGAGCAAGTTCAAGGAGAGCTGGGGCTACAGAGAAAAACCCTATCCCAGAAAGTAAAATAAGATAAAAAACAAGAGAGAAAGACAGAGTCAGAGAGACATACAGAGACAGACAGACTCGGAAAGAAAATGCTGAATCTTATGTAGGCATTTTCACCATTAAATTCATAAAATTCGTACAGAAAACTTTATTTTGTGTTGAATAAAACAAAACAAAAATACTAGCAAGCACAAATGGTGTAAATACAAAATTAGGAAATGGTTGTTTATTTTCCTTTTTACAGAAAAATGTAGTGTTATTTCTACTTCAAAGATCTGCTAGAACTAATATTCAATAAAATACTTGAAAAGCAAATCTAAGAACACATCAAAGACATCATCCACCATGATCAAGTAGACTCCATCCCAAAGATGCAAGAATGGTTCAATATATGAAAATCCTTCAACATAATCCACCATATAAACAAACTGAAAGAAAACCACATGATCATCTCATTAGATGTTGAAAAAGAAGTTGACAAAGTCCAACACTCTCTCATGAGAAAAGTCTTGTTGAGTTTACAGGGCCCATACCTAACCACAATAAAGGCAATATACAAGAAGATACCAAACGCAAACTGAATGGAGAGAAACTTGAAGTCATTCCACTAAAATCAGGGACAAGTGGCCCACTCCATGTATATTGACATGTTAGGTAGAGCAATAAGACAACTAACTAAAGGGAATCAAGAGGATACAAATTGTAAAGCAAAAAGTCAAAGTATTGATATTTATAAATAATATGATAGTATACATAAATGGCTCCAAAGATTCTACCAGAGAACTCTTCCAGCTGATAAACATTTTCAGCAAAGTAGCTTGATACAAAATGGACTCAAAAGATAAAGAATCAACAGCCCTCCTTTGCTTGAATAATAAACAGGCTGAGCAAAAATTCAGGGAAACTATGTAAATAAATAAAATAATTTAATAATAAAAAAAGAATTCAGGGAAACAATACCCTGAATAGCTACAAACTATTCACAATAGCCACAAATAATATAAAATATCTTAGTGTAACTTTAACCAAGCAAGACAAGAACATCAAGTCTTTGGAAAGAAAATGAAGAAGATATCAGAAGAAAGATCTCCCATGCTCATGGATCTACAGGACTAACATAGTAATATGGCTATCTTTCAAGGAACAATCTACAGGTTCAATTCAATTTCTATCAATATCCCAACACAATTTTTTTCAGACTTTGAAAGAACAATATACAACTTCATATAGAAAAACAAAAAACCCAGGAAAGCTAAAGCAACCCTGTACAATAAGAGAACTTCTGAAGTTATCACTATCCCTGATTTCACGCTGTACCGTAAAGAAACAGTAACAGTAATAATAACAACAACAACAACAATAATAATACCCACGGTACTGGCATACAGACAGAGAGATTGATTGGCAGCATGGAATCGATGACCCGGTTAAACCCACACATCTATTAACACTTGATACTTGACAAAGAGGCTAAAACAATTCAATGGGGAAAAAAAGAAAGCATCTTCAACAAATGGTGTTGGTCCAAGATGAGGCTTGCTTGTGGAAGCATGCAAATAGATATATTATCTATCACCCAGTACAAAACTCAATTCCAAGTGGATCAAAGAGTTCAAATTAAAACCATATACACTAAATCTGATAGAAGAGAAAGTGAGGAATAGCCTTGAACACATAAGCCCCAAAAACCAACTTCCTAAACAGAACACCAACAGCTCAGAAACTAAAATCAACAGTTAATAAACAGGACCTCATGAAGGTGAAAAACTTTTGTAAGGCAAAAGACACCATCAATAGGACAAAATGACAGTCTACACAATGGGGAAAGTCCTTTACCAACCTGACAGATGTTTGATACAAAGAATCAAGAAATTAGACATTAACAAACCAAATAACTCAATTAAAAAATGGGGTCTAGAGCAAAACAGAAATTTGGACAGATGAATCTCTAATAGCCCAGAAGCACTTAAAGCACTGTTCAACACCAATAGTCATCAGGGAAATGCAAATCAAAATGGTTCTAAGATTCCATCTTACACCCTTCAGTATGGCTACCATCAAAAACTCAAGTAAAAGCTCATGTTGGCATGTATGTAGTGCAAGGGGAACACTCCTTCATTGCCGTTGGGAGTGAAAACTTGTACAAGCTTGATTGTCCTAGAACTTGTTCTGTAGGCTGACCTTCAAATCACCCTCAGCAAAAAAGAAAAAAATCTTCTATATTCCTACTAAGATGGCCCACTAAGTACCACTTAAGGCATTCCACTGATTTCCAAATCTGAAGTCCCAAAATTCACATTCTTTTAAACAAAAGCATAGTTGGGCCTATCACAGCAATAACCTAGTCTCTAAAGCTAAATAACTTAAAGCTAGAGAGAAGCAGAAATCAAATACAGCATCTGGTTCAAAGTGTTAGACTCATCCTAAATGGGCAACATAAGCATCAAACAAAACAATTTTGCCTCATTAAATACTGCATTGTTGACTCACTCAAGACAAAAATTTGTTCAAGGGCAACTCAGGTCACAAGATACTCATGTGAATGCACAGGAAGATTTCTTATAGCAGAGCAATTCCTCTGTACAAAATGAAGTAAAATGGGAGAAGATGAAAGAAAAATACCCACCACTGAGCCAAGAGACTCAACAATAGAATGTGTTCTTATCTATACTCACATTATCATCAACTACTTATATAAAACTCGGACAGGAATATAAACCCAACTAAGAATGGTGAGGGAACAGCACAGAAACAAGTGTCTTGTACAGAAAACAGACCTACAGTGTCTGGTAACAATGGAGATTCCATGAAAAGGAAATGAAAACTTGGGTTTCTCTACACAAAATGTGGCTTTATTTTATAATCTAGCTGTTACCCTGGACATGTTGAGAAAAAGACATTTCAACAACATATTCACAAGAAGGTATAAATAACAATACAATGTCTTTCTGTATAAGAGAATTTAGAGCTACAGTGATAATGGGAATGGATAATTCAACAACACAGAAGTACCTTTTTAGAGTTACCGTCATAATTTTTATTACCCCCCCCCATGCCACCATTACACGGAGCAGTAACACTAGATGATGTCTTCTGCAACCATGGTATCAAATATCTGGTAACATATTTGATGCTCCATTCCACTTGTGACATTGTAGGACTTGATGAGGCACTCCAGCCATGGGTATGCATCTACAGACCAAGAGGGCATGTCATTCAGCCATTAAATCAAGCATAAAACTAGTAATGCTGATTAATTAGAATTTTTTCCCAACCTCAGATGTGATTAAAAGTTTATAAAACACTTGACAGTGTTTTGCTTCGTTTCTTGAGGTGACTGCTTAGGGGCCTCCTCTGTTTTTTCCTTGACTAATTAGATAGAGGTGGGACCTGAACTTAAGATCAAATAATTTTAAGCCTTACCTGTGACCTGCCCATCTGGCGGCAATAATGCCAACCATCATGATTGACAAGGAGCAGGGTATACTCATTTCTAACATCAACAGAAGGCCCTAGGAGGTTTACAAGGCAATTGTTACAGCAATCAAGCTTGGCCATATATCTGTATATTTGAAAAGATACCAGGCCCAGAACCTTTTAGTTTTGGAAATCTATGTATACTAAGTCCAATATGTAAGACAAATTAAAATCGAAAACAAATGTATATATCTCAATTAAACTTCGCTCCAGAAAAACAAAATTTCCCATCTCTTGGGAACTGACGTTACATTGTAGAGACCTATTGTGGAGGAAGAAATCCTAATCAGGAGCAACTGCTAACAGTCCCATCAGCAACAGTGAAGGAGGTAAAGGGGAGATTTGTTACTGTGAACAATTACTAGAACAATCAAACATCTTAACATAATTTACTTCTCCAGATTCTAACAGAAAAGAAATGCTGGCCACAAAAGGACTTAGCGGCAGTGGCTACACTGTGTACGCTTTTTCCAGGGCAGGAGCCAGTGGATGAAGCAGTGTTTGTGCAAAAAATGGCTAAAGTTCATAAACTTTGCAAAATAAGTATAGAAAACTTTGAAGCTCATTAGTACCAGAGGAAATCCACTGAGTCAAACATTATTAAGGCAGTTTATTTGAGGACATATTTCTAGTAAATAGTGCTTGGCATAATTGCAGCTTCAATGTTGAGTAAAATATGTTGTAACCAAAACTGCTATGCTTTAAATATATTTCAAAATATAGTAAACCTTGTTACTCATATTTATTTTATTTCTGCTGCTATCTCATCAAGACATTGATAGATATTGTTCACACTTAGCAATTCCCAAGGACTCAGTTGGCTTTCTTCCACCCTCCCATAGTCTTTGGATTAGATACACACTAGATGCATTGTCAAGTAAGAGAAAGAAGCATCTTTGAAATACTGCCTACCTATTTTTATTCCTGGAGGACAAATGACATTCATAATCCTTTCCAGATTTTTCTGAAGGTCATCATCAATGAGGACTTCTGATGCTGGGATCTGGAAAAACTTCCCCTAAATTGATGACAACAAAGGGATATTCATTATCTGAGAAGCTTCCATGCACAGAATTTCAGCAACCAATTTGCTAAAATGACCTATATAGACATTTCTCTGTTAAGGTTACAGAACTCATAAACTGGAATACTGGTCTAAACCAAAGCCAATCCTCTTCTTTAATTCTCATCCCCCCGCCTCCAATTAATCATTTTATTCGTTTACATTTCAAATGATTTCCCCTTCCTGGTTACTCTTCCATAACCCCTCCCTATCCCATGGCCCCCCTCCTCCATCCCCTTTGCCTCTATGAGGGTGCTCCCCAACACACCCACTCCCACTTCTCCACTCTAGTATCTCCCTATGCCAGGGCAGCAAATCTCTACAGGACTAAGGGCCTCCTCTCCCACTGATGTCAGATAAGGCCATCCTCTGCTACTTATGTATCTGGAGCCATGAATCCCTCCATGAATACTCTTTAGTTGGTTGCTTAATCTCTGGGAGCTCTGTGTGGTCCAGTTAGTTGATCTTGTTCTTTCTATGGGGTTGCAATCCCCTTCGGCTTCTTCACTTCTTCCCCTAGCTCTTCTATTGGGGTCCTCTGGCTCAGTCTGGTGGTTGGCTGTGAATGTCTGCATCTGTGTTGGTCAGGTGCTGGTAGAAACTCTCAGGGAATAGCCATACCAGGCTCCTGTCAGCAAGTACTTCTTGGCATAAGCAATAGTATGGGCATTTGGTGTCTGGAGATGGGATGGATCCAAGATGGAGAGGTCTCTGGATGGCCTTTCCTTCATTCTGTTTCATTTTTTGTTTCCATCTTTCCTTTGGACAGGAAAACTTCTGGGTTAAAAATTTTGAGATGGGCAGGTGGTCCCATCCCTCAACTGGAGGCCATGCCGGTCTCTAAAGGTTCTCTCTCCCCTTTGTTGTGTATTTTGGCTGAAGTCATCCTTGTTGGGTCCTGGGAGCCTCTTGATTCCAGGGACATAGGAACCCACACCCAGCACGGGTTCCTTTCTGTCTGAGCCTATGCTCTGAGCAGACCTTAGGCACTGGCTCTGCACCCACTCCTACAACACCCGGAGGGAGCTGACTCCCAGGTGCTCTGAAATGGCAAGGATCACAGGGAAGGCCACAACATCTGCCCCAACACTTGGAGTAACTGGGTCCTCCAGGATCCAGGGACACAGAAACCCCTCACACAGCCAGTAGCAAGAGTTCATTTCAGTTAGAAACTGCACCTAGAGAAGATCTGGAGTGCTGGCTCTGCACCCACTGTTAAAACACCCAGAGGGAGCCCAACAGCCAGGTGCTCTGAAACAAGCAGGATCACAGAGGAACCTCAACTCCCCGGAGATCAGGCACACCCAGGAGCACTGGAACTCTGACACACTCAAGATCACAGTTGAAGTCACAACAACATCTTTCCTAACACCCAGGGTAACTGGGATTCACATAGGAAGCAGGGAAACACAAACCCCTGACCAGACATAGGAAAGGGTTCCTTCCAGCTTGGACCTGTGCACTGAGCAACCTCAGGGCTCTGTCTCCCTACTAAACCCTGCAACACCCAGAAAAAGCTTGATTCCCAGGAACTCTGACACAACAGGATCTCAGGAGCTTGGTCACATCAGGATTTCAGGATCCGAAAGAAAGCTTGACTCCCAGGAGCTCTGACACACCCAGGATCTCAGGATTTCAGGATCCCAGAATCACATGATCACAAAGAAAGCTAGACTCTGAGGAGTTCAGACACAATGAGGATCACAGGAGAGACAGGCTCCAGTCAGAGACACAAAGGGCAGGTATCACTAGAGATAACCAGACTGTGAGAGGCAAGCACAAGAACATAAGCAACAGAAACTAAGGTTACTTGACATCATCAGAACCCAGTTCTCACACAATTGCAAGTCCTACATACCCCATCACACTAGAAAAGTAAGATTTGAATTTCAAATCACATGTCATGATGATGATAGAGGACTTTAAGAGGGACATAAAGAATTCCCTCAAAGAAATACAGGAGAAAACAAGTAAACAGGTAGAAGCCTTTAAAGAGAAAACACAAAAATCCCTTTAAAAATTACAGGAAAACAAACAAAAGGTGAAGGAATTGAACAGAACCATTCAGAATCTAAAAATGGAAATAGAAACAATAAAGAAATCACAAAGGGAGACTACCCTGGAGATAGAAAACTGAGGAAAGAGATCAGGAGTCATACATGCAAGCATCACCAACAGAATACAAGAGATAGAAGAGAGAATCTCAGGTGCATCAGATACCATAGAAAACATTGACACAACAGTAAAAGAATATGCAAAATAAAAAAGCTCCTAACCCAAAATATCCAGGAAGTTCAGGACACAATGAGAAGACCAAACTTAAGGATAATAGGTATAGAAGAGCGTAAAGATTCCCAACTTAAAGGGCTAGTAAGTATCTTCAACAAAATTATAGAAGAAAATTTCCCTAACCTAAAGAAAGAGATGCCCATGAACAAACAAGAAGCCTATAAAACTCCAAATAGACTGGATGAGAAAAGAAATTTCTCACATCACATAATAATCAAAACACCAAATGCAAAAAAACAACAACAAAAAAATATTAAAAACAGTAAGAGTAGAAGGTCATGTAACATATAAAGGCAGACCTATCAGAATTACACCAGACTTCTTAACAGAGACTATAAAACCCTGGGCAGATGTTACATAAATCCAAAGAGAACACAAATGCCAGCCCAGGATACTATACCCAGCAAAATTCTCAATTAACATAGACAGAGAAACCAAGATACCCCATGACTAAAACACATTTACACAGTATCTTTCCACAAATCCAGCCCTACAAAGGATAATAGATGGAAAACAACACAAGGAAGGAAACTACACCCCAGGAAATGCAAGAAAGTAATCTTTCAACAAACCCAAAAGAAGATAGCCACACAAACATAATTCCACCTCTAACAACAAAAATAAAGGGAAGCAACAATCATTGATTCATAAAGTTTCTTAACATCACTGGACTCAACTCCCCAATAGAAAGACACAGACTAACACACTGGATATGTAAACAGGACCCAGCATTTTTGCTGCATACAGAAAATGCACCTCCGTAACAAACACAGACACTACCTAAAAGAAAAAGGTTGGAAAACAATTTTCCAAGTAAATGTCCCAAGAAACAGGCTCAAGTAGCCATTTTAATATTGAATAAATTAGGCTTTCAACCAAAAGATAACAAAAAAGATACAGAAGGACACTTCATAATCATCGAAGGAAAAATCTACCAAAATGAACTCTCAATTCTGAACATCTATGCTCCAAATGAAAGGATACCCACATTCATAAAAGAAACTTTAATAAAACTCAAAGCACACATTACACCTCACACAATAATAGTGGGAGACTTCAACACCCCACTCTCAGCAATGGACAGATCATGGAAAGAGAATCTAAACAGAGATGTAGTGAAACTAACAGAAGTTATGAACCAAATGGATTTAACAGGTATCTATAGAAATTTCATTCTAAAACAAAAGAATACACCTTCTTCTCAGCACTTTACGGTACCTTCTCCAAAATTAGCCATATAATTGGTCACAAATCAGGCCTCAACAGATACAAGAAGATGGAAATAATCACATGCATCCCATCAGATCACCATGGGTGGTCTTCAATAACAACAAAAACAACAGAAAGCCCACATACACATGGAAGCTGAACAACTCTCTACTCAATGATAACTTGGACAAGGAAGAAATAAAGAAAGAAATTAAAGACTTAAAATTTAAGGAAAATGACTGCACAACATATCAAAACTTATGGGACACAATGAAAGCAGTGCTAAGAGAAAAACTCATAGCTCTAAGTGTTGAAAAAAATAAAAATAGAAAAAGAAAAAAAAATAAACTGGAGAGAGCATACACTAGCAGCTTGACAGCATTTCTGAAAGCTCTAGAACAAAAAGAAGCAAATACACGCAAAAGGAGTAGGCAGGAGGGAATAATCAAACTTAGGGCTGAAATCAACTAAGTAGAAAAAGATGAACTACACAAAGAATCAACAAAACCAGGAGCTTGTTCTTTGAGGAGATCAACAAGATAGATAAACTTTTAGCTAGATTAACCAGAGGGCACAGAGACAGTATCCAAATTAATAAAATCAGAATTGAAAAGGGAGACATAACAACACAAACTGAGGAAATTCAAAAAATCATCAGATCTTACTACAAAAGCGAATACTCAACAAAAAACAGAAAATCTGGATGAAATGGACAAATTTCTAGACAGATACCAGGTACCAAAGTTGAATCAGGTTCAGTTAAACCATCTAAACAATCCCATAACCACTACAGAAATAGCAGCAGTCATTAAAATTATCCCTACCAAAAAACGCCCGGGACTGGACGGTTTTAGTGCAGAATTCTATCAGACCTTCAAAAAAGAGCTAATACCAATACTCTTCAAACTATTCCACATAATAAAAACAGAATGAACACTTCCCAATTCGTTCTATGAACCCACAATTATGCTTATACCTAAACCACACAGACACAACAAAGAAAGAGAACTTCAGATTTCAGACCAACATATATATATATATATATATATATATATATATATATATATATATATACATACATATATATACACACACACACAAATAGTCAATAAAGTTCTCAAAACAATCGTGCATCATGATCAAGTAGGTTTCATCCCAGGGATGCAGGGATGGTTCAATATACTGAAAGTCATCAAAGGAATCCACTAATATAAACAAACTCAAAGGAAAAAAAAAAAAACACGTGATCATCTCATTGGATGCTAAGAAAGCATTTGACAAAATTCTACATCCCATCATGGTAAAAGTCTTGGAAAGATCAGAAATTCAAGGCCCATACCTAAACATTAGTAAAAGCAATATACAGCAAACCAGTAGCCAACATCAAACTTAATGGAAAGAAACTTGAAGCAATCCCACTAAAACCAGGGAGTAGACAAGGCTGCTCACTCTCTCTCTACTTATTCAATATAGTACTCAAATTCCTAGCCATAGCAATTAGTCAACAAGAGGAAGTCAAGGGAATACAAATTGGAAAGGAAGAAGTTAAAATATTACTATTTGCAGATGATATGATAGTATACTTAACTGATTCCAAAACTTCCACCAGAGAACTCCTAAACCTGAGAAACAACTTCAGCAAAGCGGCTGGATATAAAATTCACTCAAACAAATCAGTGGTTTTCCTCTTCTCAAAAGACAGACAGGCTGAGAAAAAAATTAGGGAAATGATACCCTTCACTATAGTCACAAATAATATAAAATACCTTGGTGTAAATCTAAACAAGCAAGTGAAAGATCTGTATAATAAGAACGTTAAGTCTCTGAAGAAAGAAATAGAAGAAAGTCTCAGGGGATGGAAAGATATTCCATGCTCATGGATTGGCAGGACTGAAGCAATCTACAGATTCAATGCAATCCCAATCAAAATTCAAACACAATTCTTCATAAAGTTAGAAAGAACAATTTTCAAATTCATTTGGAATAACAAGAAACCCAAGATAGCAAAAACTATTCTCAACAATAAAAGAACTTCTGGGGGAATCACTATCCCTGACCTCAAGCTGTATTACAGAGCAATAGTGATAAAAACTGCATGGTATTAAGTACAAGCAGAGACAGGCAGGAAGATTAGTGGAATAGAATTGAAGACCCAGAAATTAACTCACACACCTATGGTCACTTAATCTTTGACTAAAGAGGTAAAACCATCCAGTGGAAAAAAGACAGCATTTTCAACAAATGGTGCTGGTTCAACTGGAGATCAGCATGTAGAAGAATGCAAATTGATCCATTCTTATCCCCTTGTACAAAGCTCAAGTCCAAGTGGATAAAGGACCTTCACATAAATCTAGATACAATGAAATTAATAGGAAACAAGGTGGGGAAGAGCCTCGAACACTTGAGCACAGGGGAAATTGTCCTGAACAGAATACCAATGGCATATGCTCTAAGATAAACAATAGACAAATGGAACCTCATAAAATTGCAATGCTTCTGTAAGGCAAAGGACATTGTCAATAGGACAAAATGGCAACCAACAGATTGAGACAAGATCTTTACCAATCCTACACCAATAAAGAACTAATATCCAATATATACAAAGAACTCAAGAAGTTAGACTCCAGAGAATCAAATAACCCTATTAACAATGGCGTACAGAGCTAAAAATGAATTCTCAACTGAGGAATACTGAATGGCTCAGAAGCACCTAAAGAAATGTTCAACATCTGCAGTCATTAGGGAAATACAAATCAAAACAACCCTGAGATTTCACCTCATAACATTCAGTATAGCTAAGATCAAAAACTCAGGTGACAGCAGATGCTGGTGAGGATGTAGAGAAAGAGGAACACTCCTCCATTGTTGGTGGTATTGCAAGCTGGTACAACTACTCTGGAAATCTATCTTGGGGTTCCATAGAAAATTAGACATAGTGTTACCTGAGGAGTGAGGTATAGCACTCCTGGGCATATATCCAAAAGATGCTCCAACATATAACAAGGACACATGCTCTACTATGTTTATAGCAGCCTTATTTATAATAGCTAGAAACTGGAAAGAAGCCAGGTGTTCTTCAACAGAGGAATGGATACAGAAAATGTGGTACATTTACACAGTGCAGTACTACTCAGCTATTGAAAACAATAACTTCACAAAATTCTTTGGCAAATGGATAAAACTAGAAAATATCATCCTGAGTGAGGTAACCCAATCACAAAAGAACACACATGGTATGTACTCACTGATAAGTAGATATTAGCCCAAAAGCTTGGAATACCCAAGATACAACTCACAGACCATATGAAGCTCAAGAAGAAGGAAAACTAAAGTGTAGATGCTTTGGTCCTTCTTAGAAGGGTGTACTGGCTGTTTTTTTTTTTGTTTTTTTTTTGTGTGTGTGTGTGTGTGTGTGTGTGTGTGTGTGAGTGTGTGTGTGTGTGTGTGTGTATGTGTGTCAACTTGATACAGGCTGGAGTTATCACAGAGAAAGAAACATCTTTTAAAGAAACGCCACCATGAGATCCAGCTCTACAGAATATTCTCAATTAGTGATCAAGAATGGGAGGGCCTATTGTGAGTGGTGCCATCCCTGGGCTGGTAGTCTTAGGTTCTATAAGAAAGCAAGCTGCGCAAGCTAGGGGAAGTAAGCCAGTAAGTAACAACCCTCCACAGCCTCTGCACCAGCTCCTGCTTCTTGACCTGCTTGAGTTCCAGTCCTGACTTCTTTTGATGGTGAACAGCAATGTGAAATATTTAAGCTGAATAAACCCTTTCCCCCTCAACTTACTTCTTGGTCATGATGTTTTATGCAGGAATAAAAGCCCTGACTAAGACAAAGGGGGAATACAACACTAGAGAGAGGAAATATGGAGACAAAGTGTGGAGCAGAGACTGAAGCAAAGGTCATCCAGAGCCTGCCCAACCTGGGGATTCATCCATATATATAGTCACCAAACCCATACACTATTGTGGATGCCAAGAAGTGCTTGCTGACAGGAGCCTGCTATAGCTGTCTCCTGAAAGTCTCTACCAGAGCCTGACTAATACAGAGCTGGATGCTTGCAGCCAACTACTGGACTGAGCACGGGGACCTTAGAGAAAGGACTGAAGGAGCTGATGGGGTTTGCAACCCCATAGGAAGAACAACAATATCAACCAACCAGACCCCCCCACCCCCAGAGCTCCCAGGGACTAAACAACTAAACAACCAACCAAAGAGTATACATGGAGGGAACCATGGCTCTAGTTGCATATGTAGCAGAGGATGGCCTCAAAGTGAGGAGAAGCCCTTGGTACTATGAAGGCTAGATGCCCCAGTGTAGGGGCATGCCAGGGCGGGAAGACTGGAGTTGGGGAACAGCCACATAGAAGCAGGGGAAAGATGGATGGGATGGGGAGTTTTGGGAGGGAAGGGGAACCAGAAAAATGGATATGTAAATACAGAAAGTATCCAATAAAATTTAATTTATTATAGAAAAATCAAAAGTTGTAGGCAAAAACATAAGTTAGGATTTATGTGCTGTATTTCATTCTTACATTTTAAGTTATTTTAAGTCCTTTTAAAAAGAACAAAATAAAGATAAACCGAGTTTTAGGCTTAAAATGGATAAGTTACAATGAAGTAAAGCTAAGATGAATATTAAAGATGATGTAAATTTCAGTTAAATTTTTTTGTTTTGTTTTTTGTTGTTGTGTGTGTGTTTTTTTTTTTTTTTTTTTTTTTAACAAGATCTGTTACTTACAGAATCCTTGAGGTAGACATCTAATACTCCAGTTCCATCATCAAAAGTGAAAGTCATAACAAACACATACTGTAGAGGTACAATGCCCAGAACTAGTGAGGAGGGAAAAAGCACATTATTCCAGGTTGTTAGACTTTCTATTAGATAAAAGCAAAAGTGGTTTATTACAGTGTATATGAGTAGATACTGTTTACTGAGAGTATTTATAAGAAAAAGAAAGCTTTCTTCTCCAGGATCAATTTATGAAAGCTGCCAAGTAACAGAATCACTTTGGAATACTCCACCATATTTATTCAGGAGAGGTCTCATGACATAAGGAATTGTATCCTAATACTTGGTAGAAACTACAACAAATGATTAATACAACTCATTGTACGTTACTTATATAAAAAATAAAATGAAAATCATAGAATATTATTGAAAGCAACACAAAGTTTACTATTGTTTGTATTATGAGTAAAGTATTCCTTATTACTATTATTATTATCATCATCATCATCAACAACAACAACAGAGATGTAATCTGGTTGAAAGAAAACCATGACAAAATCTGGGGTTCCATAACTTGATAGGATGAGGAAGAATGAATGAGTTGGAGATACCAAACATATGGGAATTTGCAGTTAAGGCAAACACCTTTTTTCAGGAGTTGAAAATACTGCATGAATGTATGAAACATTTTATTACCTTCTGTATGCATAGCCCATATTCCACTAGGAAGATTAATTAAGGAGGCAAGACAAAACAATATGTTGGAGCACAGGAACAAATGTAGTATGCAAAAGCAGAAAGACAGGAATGTAGTTTCACAAGGCCTCAAGAGTTACACTGAAGCAACCCTAAGGAGGCGGAAACTTAAAAGAATGGAGTACAGAAAAAGGAATTGCCCATCTCAACAAAAGAAGCTCGTACAAAGCAACATGGGATCCTGCTTGCCCAAAGTGAGATACAGTTGTACCATAAAACAAAAAATATCACAAGAATCACACATATACATGTTTAGAAAACAAAAATTCAGTCTAGCGGAAATAAGCTGAATATACAGTTTCATGAAAATAAGAATTCTCAGTGTATTTTGAGTTGTTCAAACTAAACCTACAGCTGTCAATGGCTATGAAGGACAAACTCTGAGAAAAACGTTGGCAAAACAGGCATTTACAGGGCAGACAAAAGCAAAATTTATAAATATGGGAAAGTAAAAAAAATGGTAGAGTATTTGGCTTGAAAAGATAGACTCAATGGAGAAACAATATTGTGAGATCTACAGAGTATTTGTTTTTGTGGAAAAGAGAATGGATATCAAATATAATATATAATTCTAGTAGGCAGAACACTACTAGTAGGCCCATACTAGTAGGAAGACCTAGCTTCACAATTAAGGATAATCTAAAAGTTAAGAGGAAAAGCTCTAAGTACAGGCCTTACAATGCACCCTTCTCCTGGAAGCTAAAAACAAAGGCTAAGTAATTAATCGTGTGTACAACAGAGACTTCTTTGTGCTAGCTGAAGACTCGGAGGGCAGCAACAGCTGTCTCAACACCTGTTTTAACATTAAGTATAAATGATAAAGATTTTCTCAGGATCTGTATTTGTGATCAATAGTTAAAATGAAAACAAGCAGTCAAGTATCGAAATATGATTATAATTACAGTGCTTGGAAGTGATAGCAAGTATTTTAAATATTCAGTCTTTATTTAACAATTGTTGCAAATAGGTGTCAGTTAAGAAAAGCTAAGCAAAATTTGCCGTAAGTATTCAAAAATATTGAAATATAAATCAGGGAGGTGAGAGAATTAAAATTTTAGGATACCAAAAATCTAGCTTACCTTCTGCCACAGAGGAAGGAATCCACAGTCTTTTATTAGGAATGGCACTTAGGTTTTGTATGGGCTTCAAGTTTGAGCACTGTTTACATCTAAAGGAACAAGAAAAAAAACTGGTATTTAAATACAATAAAATTCAGTTAATTATTACATCTTATAGACAGTTTTAGAAAGTCAGCTATTAAATAGAAGGCACCTCACTGTTTATACTGTAATGTGCTTGTTTCAAAAGAATTATGATTAACTTACTACATAAAAGTGACAAAAGATATAATGGGTGTGGTAGTTTATGAAAATGGCCCTTATAGGCTCATATATTAGAATGTTTGTTCTCCAATTGTTAAAACTATTTAGGAATGATTAAGAGGTGTGGCCTTGCTGGCAGAGAAGTACTGTACTGTACTTTAAAAATAATTAAAATAATTCAAAGTATTATTTTATTCAGATGCAAAAATATAAAAAAAAATCACTTATTAAAGTTTACTATACCCATATGTTCAACATTTTTTAATATTAACTTATTAAATTTTATTAATATTTAACTTTTTTATTGATTCTTTGTGTTTTCCATATCATGTACCCCAACCCCCAGCATCTCCTAGTTCTGTCATACCTATCCTTGCAACCAACCCCCCAAAGAAAATTCTCATTGTGGAAGCTGTTGTGTGTCACACAGTATACCCTTTTGTTCACAATTGTTTACTTGCAAATGTTCACTGCAATATGTCATTGCTGTTTTGAGGCCTACTCAAACAATGAGTACTGGATCCTCACCAGGACTCCTCACAGATATGCAGTTGTTGCCCTGTATCATACTGATCTGTAGGGCTCGCCCTTTCATGTGCTCCAGCATTTCATATATGGGGTAGATATTGGAGTGGACCAAATAAAAGCCCTGATTTTAGGCATGGGTGGTGGTAGCTAAGTTGGTCAGCTCTCCAGTTCACCAAGGTGAGCTCTGTTGAGGTTTGATATTTTGCTGTGTATTGTAATGCTAAGTTTGGACCCCCAAGATATCATTGCTACATGGATGAGAGAGTTCGCAGATAGACCCAAGTGAGCTATGTGACTTTGCCCCCAAGCTATTTCTGATTGGTGAATAAAGATGCTGACAGCCAATAGCTGGGCAGAAGATAAATAGGCAGGTTTAGGATTGGAGAATCAAGGGGAGAAAAAGGTGAGAAGGAAGGAGAAGCCATCATAGGTTAGCTGAGTCATGAAAATATGGCCATGAGGGCTGGCCAATTGGCTGGCCAATTAAGAGCAGCCCAGATGAAATATAGTAAGTAATAACTCAGGGTTATCAATAGGAAAGTAGATTCTAATAGCATAACAGATAGACATCTGCCCAGCTCTAGTGCTGATTGGATTACTATAACTATAAAGATGTGTGTGTGTGTGTGTGTGTGTGTGTGTGTGTGTGTGTGTGTGTGTGTTTTATCTGAGGAATTGAATGATCAAGGTGGGGTAGAATCCCTGGATTGGGTTAAATTTTTCTATAACACAGCTCTCCATCACTTCCCTGGCTAGCTCACCCAAGGGCACAGCCAGCAAGGAGCAGAACCAGCTCTCCAGCTTTCATGATCTTGCCCCATCCCCCTAACCCATAACCATGCCAGCATGTTCAGATCTACTGTGCTGCCTAAGAAAGATGCTAGGCCCACTCTCAGTAGTAGTGCTGTACTGCTGTAGTCAGCGAGGGGCAGGGACAGCTTTCCTGCTCCCATGACCTCAGGCCACCTCTCCAGATGCCTTCCCTGTGGACCCTCATTATCTACAGATTAGAAAAGATCAAAACTCAAGATTCTCAAACCACAAAGAGCAGTTTGCTGAACCTATAAAAATTTGTACCACAATCATTATAGCTTGAAGACTTTGTATAAGTAGGAACTGGCACAATTAAGTATCAACTGAGCATAGAAGAGGGTAAGCAACAGCAGCTAAGCAAAAGAGGGTAAGGAAAAGAGACACAGTTTCATTGCCTAGATACCCCAAAGGAACACACACCCATAGTGACACACTCTTCCTCGTATGAGGAATGGTGCTGCAAGATCTAGGAGCTCCAGGTCCTCAGGGCCAGACCTCACAGGGATCACACTGTGAAACATGCTTGACAGTTTAGAGATTTCACAGAACCTTCCTCCTGTTAAAAAAGAAAAAAAAAAAGAAAGAAAGAAAGAAAGAAATTCTCTACCAGCACACAAAGAATCAGAACAAGATACAGGATGTATCATGTGGGACACAGCACGTGCTACAGGAAAAAAAAAAAAAAAATCCAGAACAGAGTTACAAATTTCAAAGAAAATTTGAACTTTGTATGACAAAGAAAAATATAAAGTTACATAATAATTAGATGCAAAAAATACAGAAATAAATAGCACAATTCCAATCTCAGAGTTGTTAACATGCCTTTTCATGGCTCCTTTCTCTGACTCAGGTATCTTTAGTTGAGAATTTTCGTCCGAGTATTATGACTCAACAATGAAACCCAGAGGCTGAGACTGGCAGCTTCACATAAGCAACTGGCCAATGTAATAGATCCACTGAGTTGATTTTATTACAGACAAGAATTTAACAAAATATTGAAATAAAAAATGTGAATTTAATGCATAATTTGAAAATGCAATTCAAATAGGTGTGTGTGCTCATATATATTGGAATCTAGTATACTGTCTTGAGAAGCTTAATTAACAGTACATTTACTTCATAAGTAGGAAGTGCACAATAATAGGAGTCAACAATAATAGGAGAACATGTGCAAAATAATATTTAAAACACCGAATACCAAGTGTTTTACCTTCTATCAAAACTAGACATTCACTTGAGTGAGGAAGGATGCCATTATTTTTTACAAAATGGACAGCAACCTGCCGTCTCCCTTGGCCTTCCGTGGTCCAGACTTTTGAATCATATAATGGTGTATCTTGCAGCTTGCAGTCTGGAGGTGTGACTGTAGCATCTTGCAAAATTTTATCCACATCTTCTTCACATGGAACTTCTTGCCTAAAATGATTGGTAGCAAAATTTCAGCAAACAATGTAGGTATATTCACAATTCCAATGTAATAAATTACCCCAAAAGAAAACTAGTTTAGCGGCTGAAGAGATGGCTCAGTGGTTACAAGCACTTGCTTCTCCTGCAGACAACTGAGTTCATTTCCCAGCACCTACATGATGACTAAGAACCATTTGTAACTTTAGTTCTGAACTTTGTGGGCACCAGATAAACATATGGTACATATACATACATGTAGGCAAAACAGTCACACATAAACACAAATAATCTAGAATGAATTTAAACCCTATTTTATATGCAGATTAAACCAGCTAACCTTTCCTAAATTAAGGAGATACTTCATTTTCCAGATTGAATACATTTCATTAAATAGATGTTTAACATTTTATGCGTAGGTAAATACATACCATAATCATAGAGATTCTGTGTGGGTTCATACGTGCCATGGTACATGTGTAGAAGAGAAAGGACAATCTCCTACAATGTTGGTCACAAGGACTTTACACAGGTCCTCAGGCTTGGCAGCAGGTGTCTTCACCTGTTGATGCACCACTCTGGCCCATGCCAAGTGTAGAGTCCAAGACGACCTACAGTTCTTCCCAGTCCCAACTTGTTGTCCTTCACAAGTAGCCATGTCTTCAACCCAATTAACCTCACTATCACAGGGAAACGACTTTAAAGCATTATTAGCTTCACTTATCTATAACAGTTGGTAATTCACAGTAGTCAGATAAACAACTATACAATAAAAACACCAGGGCTTGAAATTAAAAGGCTGAATTGCTTATCCTGATTCTGTCACCAACTGGGCCTGCAAGTTTAGGTAATCTCTTATACTTGCTAAGATAATTATTTGTCTAGAAGGAAATCATAGCATAGCTGTATTCTTGAAGAACAATATAATACTGTGGTATTAAATGAAAAATAATCTGGTATTGTTTTACAAATTATCTAAAATCTTCCTAACACTCCGAGTTATGATCCCATGGATAGAAAACACATTCCTCAATGTATTGTTTGTTTCTTTGGCAATCTAGACCCTGCATTTCCTTTTGTATATTAGGTCATGAAATCATTATGGAACGTGCTCTAGCAGCTCAGGGTCCTTCCATTCGTCCTGCTAAAGTGTACTTCTCTGGGTAGTGCAGGCTGGCACTTCAGATGATCCCAGGTGAGCATCTCTTTGATGTCCTCTTTCCTCTGAACATTTTCCTTCACCCACATCAGGAAGCTGTCTCAGCTGTTTGAGTGCTTGATGTGCTCAATCCCCACATTGATCCTTTTGGCCAAAATCTTGACATTAATCTGCTTGTTTACAATGATGCCTTCCTACAGCAAGTTGAGTGACATCTTAGACTTTTCCAGTTTTGCCACGGTAACATTTATGGGATACTCCTTTTTGAACAATGCCCGTGTCTATAATATCACTCTTCTTGTACATGTGCACATGTTTCCTAAAAGGTCTAGAGAACACATAGTGAATGCCACTCCTCTTTCCCTTTGAGTTGGAGATTTTGTTGAGTTACTGGAAAATGCTTGCTGTGGCCCAGCTATCTTAGTTTTTATTAAAAGGATTTAATGATTAACTTTCTTCTCAATCACTATAGTTTCAAATTTTGTGAGGTGAAAAAATATGTAAATTGCCCAAGACAGATATTATCAAACAATAAGCAAATACACAAATATGTAGATATGTATGTGATAACACAACAGAGTAAACGCCTGATGGACGCTATACCAAGTGGGTGATTGTGTACTACATGTAATTTCCAAAATGCCTTTCTGTATTTTGAGGGACTATGGTACATTGTATTGAAACAGAAATCAGGACTTAAAACTCTCTATGTAAACATGTTTGGAAACAAATATATGTTAATAAGAATAAAAAAGTTCTATATATTTATGTACTTACAAAATAACTGGTGTTTGGAATTAAAGCATTAAAGTTGTGCAGTGTAACAAGAACTTTTGACTGGTGTCTACCATACCTACTAAACATTAGACTTAAAGTCTGAAAGTACCTATTTTTACTTACTATTACTAAGAACAATTCAAAAAGATTTAAGTATTTTCCATTTCATTAGCATTTTTAAGAATACTATAAATTAAATCATAATTTATTCATTTCTCAAGACTTAAAACTACAAACACACACACATAAACACACATATGGGTATGCATATATACAAACAATATGACATGAAATTTTTGTTTAATTTTGGAAAATACTTACAATAAATGACATTTAGGACAAAGAAGTTTAACAGACTGTAAAAGTCTTCTGGGCTTGTACGATCTTAGCTTTGCTCTGATTCGATATAGTTGAGGAGCTCTTTGTTTCAAAATGGCACACAATGATGTCTTCTCTAAATAATGGTAATTAGTGAGTGCTGTAAAGAATTTTTACATTAAGTCAGAGTAAATAAAGTATGGGGTCTTAGGTCTGCTCAGCATAAATTTCCCTAAAGCAAATATATACCATAAAATCAAATTTACCTCAGCTATGGTCACAATATTTCTAGGCCCATGTGCATCTAGGCCCATGAACGCAGAGCCACGCACATAACAGACACCCTGGTGCTAAGTTACTGAGGCAAGGGATATTTTAATTATATAATGGGTATGTAAGTACTTCTATATAGGACTAGTAGAATATCTCGGGAAATTCTAACTTAGGGAAAAACAGTGGTGTTTACGTCAGAAAGAAAATGAATGATACCTGTATAAAAAAATGCCAATTTCTTAGACAACCGGTGCCAGGAAACAACTTATTTTCTAACTGGAATTTGATTAAGAGATGTTGACAAAACACATTTGTTAAATATCACGTGTCACATGGGCTCTTGACCTGGATATTTCAAACTCAAGACTGTATTGAACTTTCCTTTTTTCAGGAGTTAGAACCTCAGAATGGAAAGGGTTACTAGGGGAACCCAATTATCACAGTGATGCATAGAGCTTGAAAGAGAAGGGATTTATGTTGTAGGCAGAAAGGGGAGATGACGGGGAATATGGAAGAGAGAAAGAACTTAGAATCACAACTGCAGAGAAGCATGAGATCAGAGGAAATGACTGGAAAATAGAAAATTGGAAGATTTCAGGTGGGTGGAATCAGTTTACTCTAAATAGCTTAGTAATGCAGGTGTTATGTAGTGTTTTGAATATTCTAGGGTGACACTCCCCTCTTTTAGAAAACAGAATTTAAACAAAAAAACCCAGAATTTAAGCCAAGCAAGGTTCAGACATCCAGGTAAATAGGTTCTGATCACAGCTTTAATGCAACAAAACCCTCACAGACATCTCCTTTGAGTTGTAAATTGCTGAGCATTTACAGTGAAATACTTACCTGCTGGGCACACCTGACAAATCTAAAATAAAATGAAACACTTGCTTCACTTCACTTTCTAGGGTAATACGTTAGAAGTTTTACACTTTGTATTACTTTCAAATGTCAAGAAAAACTGTGATAATGTAACGACCTCCTGAATATACTTTAAAACAATTCAGTAACAGTTTTATACTGGCACATTTACTCTATGCTTTGGACGTACCCTTATCTCTGTCTCCCAATGAATCAGGTGTTACTACATTAATGGGAACAGCCTCCAGAAAATTATGACCTGATTCCCCCAAAACACATCAATATTTCATGAATACAATTTATTTCTTTCACATTGTTACAGTGCCCGTTTCAAATAATTAACAGCCTTAACCCTATTATGGGATTACCAGATACTTAACTCTCTCCAAATGTCTTTTGACTATCTGTGATAATCCTAAACAATGCATTATTTATCTTTCATGTATCCAGATGTTAACATCAAATTTTCTTTAGTCTACTTATATGTTTGCCTTATGACACTGACTTGAAAAGTGTACCTACTTATTTTGCTGAGTACACATTCATTTAGGTGTGGCTCAAATTTTTTCACTCTGAGATGTTGCTCATGCATTTTTGGCATAGAGACTTCATATGTAACACCATACTTCTCAATACATGCAATAAAAAGTCTATGAGAACACACCTGTTCCTCTGGGGAGCGGAGCCAGTGCAGGTGATTAAAGGATGTTCAACTTAACTCTATTCGGACAATTTCTTACTCTTGTAACTAGCAGAAAGTAAATGTGTTATTAAAAGAAAAGTAAATGTGTTATCAAAGCTTTGGAATCTGATTCATGATTCACAATCAAAACCATAATTACCAGCATGATGGCAAAATGGTGTTATATTATTTTTGCTTTTACATTTATTAGTCATTCTGCCCTACAGAGTTTTCTATTCAGTTCATTTTAGTTCCTCATTAGCAAGCAGAGTTCATATATTCTGGCTTTCCTCAATGAATTCTAACGCATCATTAACACTGCTTTGATGATTATCATCACATTGTCCCAGATGTGATATTCTCTATTAGCCAAGAATGTCTTCAATGTCTAGAAATCTAGAATGCTCTTGATTTATCTTTAATTCTCTTGTCCTAACTGTGAAATCTCCTTTTTTTTCTCCAGAGATACCTTAAATATTTCCATAAGCCAAGATCTGTATGTGCACTATGTATGCTTACTGCTCCTACAGGTCACTGCCTCTGCATGGTAAACCTGCAAGAATTTGTATACAATATCTAAAATCTCAGAAGAAGTCATCTTTTATTCCAATAAAACCTGAGACTTTAGTCTTCAGTTCCATATTTACATCTCCTTTCTCCAACAGGAGCAACTCCTTCCATACAGCAGTCCATATTTAGTAACTATTTAATAAAATTTTGATCACAGTGTTTTTCACATAAAAAGCTTTTTATCAACTCAATTAAAATAACAAGGATATAGCTGAAAGGTATTTATTATCACTGTTAATATTAAACTTTAGAAGAATAGGATAGAGAGTTTCTTATGTGTACAATGTTAACATAGTACATAATTTTATTAAAATTAGTATCAGAGAAGTTATACCATTAAGCTAACAATACACCTGATGCCATGAATTTTATAAATTTTAATAGTATGTTAACTTAAATACATATAGAGAAATGCATATGTATGAGTTCTATCTTACACCACTGTAGGATGAGGCATGAGAATAAAAGCTAAATACAAACATTGAGTCCCCAGGAGGATCTACTGACACTGATGAGTATGATGGGATTGGCCCAGAAATGCACAGACAGGTATCTATATGTTGGTGACTACACTGGAAAAGGTCTTACTTGTAGCATAGAGATGTTGACATCTTTCCACCTCACACAGGGAAACTAAGTCTGATTCAGAGCCTACAGGAAGAAAAAAGGAATCACATAATACATATAGCTCTGCAAAATATGATTCAGAAACTTAATGTAAAACTGAAACTATAGAAGTCTATCTAGAGATACTGAAGAAAGGCTAAATAAATACTCCAATGGCTTTTTCTCCCAGTTTATTTGCAGATTCATCATAAGGCTAACCAAAGTTACACAGGGTTAGTCACTAAATTTGATAGGTAACATCTCTCCTTTCTTTAACGGGAAATGTAAGGAATTTAGCATATTGAATAAGATCATGAAAGACAAGAACATTAGTGCATTTATACTAAATGGCTTCATGATATAGTAATCAAGAAACTATGGTACTGATTAAATACTGAAAAACTAACAGAGCATCAAGAGCTTAAAACCAACCCATGCTGGGACTGTTGATAAAAGACAGGAAACAATACAGTATGATTTTTTTGTTTGTTTTTAAGAAATGGTTTTGCCACTACTGAAAATTAATAATGAAAGGTATGTACTTCACAGTACACGAGTAAGTGGTACACAAAAAGGCTAAAATTAAGCTCATATTTAAACTCACCTGATGTTTTGATAGACATTGAAGTCTTCTAAGCAATTAAAGGAAACATGTGTTCTAACTAGAAATTCATTCATCCCTCAGTATCACTCAGCCTTATGAGCTACTGACACATACTCTATCATAGATAAATCTCAGAACACAGTACATACTAAAGCATACACACAATTCCATTGAGTTCTATAAGAATACCTTTGAGAGATTTAGATGACTTATTTGTCCAAGAATGCATAAGCAAAAACTATGGTCTGCTTAAGATAAAGGAATATTTGATCCTTTTAGAAACTGATAAGCAAAGTAGTGGCCTAGAAAATTCAAACATTCAAAAATTCATTTTTTCAATGAATATGAAACATTACACAAAGTTCATAACCAAGTAATCATTGTCACTCTAATTTGAAAATGTGACTATATATTTAAAAGTCAAGCAATCTTAGTTTTGGATAGGGCAAGACCGATGTTTATGGTGTTACTTTAATAAAAATACACATGCACAACCTATATACACACGTATGAATTTTTTAAAAAACATGGAAAAAAACATTAAAATTGTGCTCATGAAATTATGATGAAGTAAAATGTCAATGTTATAAATTGTCCTTACTTGAAGATGATAAACAATTCTCCACATTGTCTGTATCATCTGAGGTCTGAATAGCTTCCAAATCTACAGATTCTAAAGCTCTAAAATTGAAAAATATGAAGTCAAGTTGCATAACAAAGTCAGTAGTTCAGCTGAACCCTCTAAATACAGTTCATAAAATTATAAAATTGTTACCATTTAGTCAGTGGCCTGCAGCTTTTACTAGATTATCCAAAAACTCTAATGCCCTCAAAATAAAAAAAAGTAAAAAAAGAAAAGTAAGAGTGGAAGATTCAGTCAGAGGCAAACTTTAAAGACAATCAAACAAAAAGCCTGGGGATGTAACGCTAACATTTGCAATTAGAATACTGCCACTTGGGTTTCTGTGTGTACCCGGAGCTGTTCCTGTGCCACAACACTCCATACCCAAATATCGCCGGGGAGAGAGCTGGTCTCCTAGGAATGTGGACATGCCTGTGAGCACAAGTTTCTGCTCAGAGGGATGCCCAGAATCCTCAGGACACAAGAACCAAGGAACAGGAAGGGACTGGATCCATCCAGTTTCTGTCTGCAACCATGAGCTGACCCTGTGTCACAGCTCTCCATACCCGAACTCCTCCCAAAGAGAAATGGTCTCCAAGGAGTACTGACACACAGGCTTGAAGGAGGGACAGTCAGAGACAGCAAGACTAGCTAACAACAGAGATAACCAGATGGCGAGAGGCAAGCACAAGAACATAAGCAACACTAACCAAGGCTACTTGGTATCATCAGAAACCAGTTTTCCCACCACAGAGAGCCCTGGATATCCCAACACACCAGAAAACCAGGACTCTGATTTAAAATCACATATCATGATGATAGAGGACTTTAAGAAGGGTATAAATAATTCCCTTAAAGAAATACAGGAGAACACAGGTAAATAAGTAGAAACCCTTAAAGAGGAAATACAAAATTCCCTTAAAGAAATACAGGAAAACATAACCAAACAGGTTGAACAAAACCATCCAGAATCTAAAAATGGAAATAGAAACAATAAAGAAATCACAAAGGGAGATAACCCTGTAGATAGAAAACCTAGAAAAGAGATTAGGAGTCATACATGCAAGCATCACCAACAGAATATAAGAGATAGAAGAGAGAATCTCAGGTGCATCAGATACCATAGAAAACATTGACAAAAAAAAGTCAAAGAGAATGCAAAAATCTCCTAACCCAACAACATCCAGTAAATCCAGGATACAATGAGAAGACCAAACTTAAGGATAATAGGTATAGAAGAGAGTGAAGATTCCAAACTTAAAGGGCCAGTACATATCTTCAACAAAATTATAGAAGAAAACTTCCCTAACCTAACAAAAGAGATGCCCATAAACACACAAGAGTCTACAGAACTCCAAATAGACTGGATCAGAAAAGAAATTCCTCCCATTACATAATAGTCAAAACACTGAATGCACAAAAACAAAGAAAGGATATTAAAAGCAGTAAGGGGAAAAAGTCAAGTAACATATAAAGGCAGACCTTTCAGAATTTCACCAGACTTCTCACCAGAGACTATAAAAGCTAGAAGATCCTGGGCAGATGCCATACAAACACTAAGAGAACACAAAAGCCAGCCCAGGCTACTATACCCAGCAAAACTCTCAATCACCACAGATGGAATAAACAAGATATTCCATGACAAAACCAAATTTATACAATATCTTTCCACAAATCAAGCCCTACAAAGGATAATAGATGGAAAACACCAACACAAGGAGGTAAACAACACTGTAGAAAATGCCAGTCAGCAATCTTCTTTCAACAACCCCTAAAGAAGATAGCCACACAAACATAAAAATAACATCAAAAATAACAGGAAGCAACCATCACTTTTCCTTACTATCTCTTAACAATTCTCCAATAAAAAGACATAGACCAACAGACTATAGCTCCAGGTAGAGAGAACAACAGTTAGATCATATAACAGGATGGCTGCTCTAGGCAGAGAACTTAACAAGTAAAAACTAATTATGTCCTATAGGCAGATATTAGTGAAAGTTTGAATTGATTGCTTTACAGATGGTATAAAGATATTGCTTTATTATGTCTTACAGGATATTCATACTCTTTCTAATGAGGGCTCCACAGGAAATTTGGGTTAAAATCCTGGTTTGACAAGTTCCCTGCTTATAAGTAGGTAGAGACAGAAGTTTGAGTCAATTGTTTTAAAGATGGTATTATAAGGTCTGCAGGATAATTCATATTCTTTGAACTTGGACTCCACAGGAATTTTGGGTTAGTTTCCTGGCAGGGCAAAATAGAAAAAGCCTAAGAATAGACACATACAGGATTTAAGTTTACTTCATTTCTTTTAGATTGTTTTAATTTTCAAAATGGGTGTGATTTTGAGTTTTGTGGTTATATTATTCCTCTGGGAGAGAGGTCAAAATAAAGGTTTTTCTGGTTACTGGCCCAAGGATATGATGATTTGGGAAAAAGGTTTGTTCTTTGTGATTTTAGGTAACGTGATTAGTGTCTATACACCTTCCAGAATTCTATGGATCAGATATGATGAAGGGAGACCCCCAGAGGACTAGATTCCAGAGAATCAAACAAAAACAAGTTTTAGTATCTTGATGATTTGTATATTACAGTATATACAGCCTTGGTGAGTCTCATCAGCAGACATGCTGAACTGACCTGCTTTGAACTCCTGATCTCTTGGGCTTTCAGCTAGATCCAGTCAGGACACAAGACGTCAGAGACTAAAACATTGGTGTGGCCTTTCTTAAAGGCAACCAACTCCCCCATTTCCCTCTCCTCCTCCCTTTCAAAGATATCTCAACGCCCATATTCAGCTTGAAGAAGTTATGAAGAGTCATTGCTCGAGTTCTCTGGACTTGGGGGACGAGAGGTGGTTATTCTAGTTGTCTTTTTGAGGAAAGTTGAAATGGTCATAATTAGAACAGAGAGGAAATAGCTAGAATTGATTGTGTAACCATAATTGCATTTGGTAGAAATCTTTATAATAGTTATGAAGTCATAATTTCTTATTTTGGTACAGAATTTATTTTGATACAGAATCAAGATTATCATTGGTATAAATTTCTTCTATTGATACAAAAATTTTAAAAGTACAAGGCTTGGACTCACTCCTTCTATGTCATTACAAACTGATCTGAGATGTTTAAGCCTGTGAGTTAAGGGCCAAACAGCAAATCCATGGTTCTGAGTTTATTTTTAGGGTGTTTTCAGATAATTTAATTAGAAATAGCTGAGGGTACTTAACAGACAACAGTTAAGATTACTATCCATAGAAAGTTGATTTTCAAAAATGTTAGAAGTCCACAGAATGTGACATTTAATGTTATTTATTCCTTTGTTGTTGAGACAATTCTGCTCCTGGAAGTTCCCCTTTTGTGGATTCAAAGAAGAAATTGAGAGTCTCTACTTCCAGGTGAGGTGGCTAGGTGGCCACTGGGCAGAAATTGCCTAACTTTCCTACAGACCTGTACCATTCTTGAGAGGACACAAGTTGGAGGTTAGGACAGCTTAGTTCTGCTGAGAAAGAATAAGTTAGTCCTTAATAATTCCTGTTTTTCAAAGGTCTGTCAGATGATCCTCCGCCAGAAGGCTGAAAACTGATGCTCCAACTTCCTGACTTACTGGA
The DNA here is from genome assembly GCF_011762505.2 of Arvicanthis niloticus. Classification (NCBI taxonomy): domain Eukaryota; kingdom Metazoa; phylum Chordata; class Mammalia; order Rodentia; family Muridae; genus Arvicanthis; species Arvicanthis niloticus. The sequence continues at coordinate 185,141 of NC_047669.1, read as the reverse complement.
GCGGTATGGGCAGGCAGCTGTCTTTACAATTTGTCTCAGTTCTAGAAGCTGAGTTAGATTGGGCAAAAGAGACCAAAGAACAGAACACCTACACAACAAAGATAAAACTAGATATCTATACCAAGAAACATCTCAAATATAACTCTAGATGCCTACGTCACAATGTAAAAACATAAATATGAACAGCCGATATAATAATCTTTCTCCAGAAGGCAGCAACCTTACTGCTCTGAGAAAAGTAATTTAGCCAAAGCATAAAACAAGGACCTTAAAATAGCAATCATGAATACATTCAAAGACCACTAAGATGATATGAATAAATGCCCTAAAGTAGAATGTGAAAATACAGCTGAAATAATGATAATAATTTAAGACATAAAAGTAGAATTTAACAGAGATAATCACTAAAGAAAACCCTAACTGAAACAAAACTGGAAAAAAAAAAAAAAAAGCTAGGGATGTAGAACAAAAATCTCTCAGGTAAGCCTCAACAACTCAATACGAGACATAGAAAAGAGAGAAATTTCATTCTTTAAAAAATGGGTAGATCAGTCAAAAGAAGAAAACCCAGGCACAAAACATCCACCAAGCCAGAACATAATGAAAAGACCAAATCCATGAATATTAGGAATATATGAATAAGACATAATTTTTTCAACAAAATATTAACAGAAAATTTCCCAATTTAAAGTAAGAGATGTCTGTAGAAGTATAAAAAGCATATAGTTCACATAGATATGACCTGAAAAGAAACTCCCTGTGATACAGAATAATTAAAATTCTAAATGAACAGAATGAAAAAAAATATTAAAGACTAGAAGGGAAAAAGATCAAGAATCACATAAAGGCAGAGCTACTAGAACAACAACAGACTTTTCAATAAAGATTCTAAAAGGCAGGACCTGGATCAAGGATATCAGCACAGACTACTGTACTCAGTGAAACTATCAATCACAATAGATAGAGAAAGACATTCCACAATAAAAACAAGTTTAAGCAATTTCTATGCCATAATCCCTGACAATGGAAGAGACTAGAACAAAAATTTTAGTCAGAAGAGAAGGCTAACTATGTTCAAAACGTTACAAGGAATAAATAATTTCAGGAATTACTCTAAACCAAGGGTGACCCCACATCACAACCACAAAAAAAAAAAAAAAAGCAAGAATTAACAAATCCTGCTTATTAATAACTCCATATTAACTTTCCTCAATAAAATGCCACAGACTAACCGACTAGATTAAAAAACAGGATCCATTTGTTTCTGAATCCAAAAAACACACTTAATGTCAAGGGTAGATTATCACTTCAAACAAAAGAATGGGAAAAGGTACTCCAAGCAAAAGAAACTAAGAAAGTATGTGACAATATAGACTTCAAAGTAAAAGTAAGCAGAAGATAAAGGAAGAAACTTTCATACTCACAGGAAAAAAATCCACCAAGAGGACACTGCAATTCTAAACATTTATGCATTAAGCATAAGGGCACTCAAGTTCATAAAAGAAACACTACTATAGCTGAAGTAACACATTGACCTTCACACTCTAATAATGGGTAACTTCAATACCTCATTCTTCACAATAGACAAGTAATTTATATAAAAAGTAAACAAAAAATATTGGACTCAAATAATGTGATAAAACAAATGCATTTTACAAAACATTGCATCCCAACACTAAAGAACACACTTTGTCTTAAGCAGTCCATGGAACTTTCTCCAAAACTAACCACATGTTACAACAAAAACCAAGTCTCAGCATTTTCAAAAAAATGAAATAATACCCCGTATCTAATCTGACCAGTATGGATGAAAGTTGAATATAAACAATAGAAACAAAAAAAATGCTTATAAACTCATTGAAACTGAACAACTCAATATGAGGTCAAGACAACATACAACAGACACCTGCCAACAACATAAGTTGGTGCATTTTTAGCACAAATGTTATAGGGATAACTATCTATTTTTAAAAATTGTATTTAGTGTCTATTCTATAAGATGATGGCCCATCCATTACACTGATAAAGTGCCCAAGAACCAAAGACTACATAGATCATAGGCCCTATGGAAAAAACTATGATGATTCCGTTAAAGAAACCTAGCAATAAAGTTATTTTTATATGTTTATACCCAGAGCAGAACATCACACAAGCCCATCAGGGAACCTTCTTCTTACAGTAGATGATTATTCATAAAAAGACCACAACTTGACAATGTGCAGAGTTAACTAACAAACTTTGGAGTAGTCAGGCCTAAATCAAACCCCTCATGTCAAGGCTCAGATTACATGCAAGAGAGGAAGCAGAAAGACTGTAAGAGCCAGAGGTGGCGAGTGACTCCAAGGGAACAGAAACAACAAGACTGGTGCACACATCACCTCACAGACTATATATGACAGCACATATAAGACCTGCACATGTTTAAACTAGACAAAATCTCAGCAATGAGAAGAGAAAGTTGACAGAAAATCTCAGATGGAACCAAAAAGCTATTTATAACTGATACCTGTTGAGGAAGAAAAAAACAAGTTTTCTACAACAGAGTGTAACTAGGTATGTCAACTGCACTCTAGGACAGGACCCTGGGCCAGGCGTAGCTAGTCCATGTAAAAGAAACTCCATTTACATTTATTTATTTATTTATTTATTTATTTATTTATTTATTTATTTATTTATTGGTATAATTTGTTTTGTTATTTTCTATAGCATTTATTTTCTTCTTGTATTTTTTTGTTTTGATTTCTTGTTTTGATTCGTGACTTTTAGATTTTAGTTGGGTAGGTAAGAAAGTAGGAGGGGTCTGAGAGTAAATAATATTATCAAAATATATTGTATGGAAAAAATTTTAATTAAGAAAGAAGACTAGAAAAGTGAAATAATATGCTGACACATTGTGAATTACAATTATATTGAGCTAATAAAATAGAAACTTCATGTTAAAAGCAATTGAAGTAACTTGACAGTGATTTTTAGTTTAGTTTATAGAATGGCATGTTTTCTCTTTGAAGATCCATGGGATATTTTTTTTGTAGAATCCACATGGTGTACCTTTCTCTGTGCATGGTACTCACTGAAAACAGACAGGGGGGATGGCATGGAGACAAGTCTACAGAGATATATTCATGTGGTCCTGTCTGCCTAGATTGGGCTCAGTAGATTCATGGTCTAGGCTGCCTAGCAGGTACTAGAGTCCCAGTTATACTCTCAGCAAGGCAAAGAGGAGAAACAAGAAAAGACAAATACCTCACACATCCCAGTATGCTACCTTGTACACTAACCTAATGATTATCACATTTACATTTTTTAAGCAGGGATATAAAATACTCACTTTTTCAGCTGATCCACGTCAGAGTTACTTTCTGGTAAGACTCTGATCCCACGTCCATAGCTGGTTCCTCCATGAAGATGAAACTGGAGTCTTACCAAAGAAGTTGTGGACTCTGAATTAACTGGCTGAAGTTTGGTATAAAGATTGTAGATTCTAAGGAAGCTTCCTATCTGAAAGATATTTTAAAAGATGATTTCAGAAAAGGGATCTAATAAAAATTTCTGATTCTTGAAAGGTTTATAACCAATAGGAGGTAGTAGTAACCTTAACCAGCCAGAGCCACATGATCAAAGCTGCCGAGTTCTGCTGTTTACAAGAGCTGGAACAAAGCCCCCTGTTCTATTACATTATCAATAGCTTTCTGCTTTCCAAATCCTTCACTGCTTAAGCCTGGCTATCCTGGAACTTGATCTGTAGACTGACTTTGAACTCAGAGATCTGCATGCCTGTCTCCTGAGCACTGGGATTAAATATGTGGTCCACTATACCTGAATTTAAGTTTCTCTTCACCTAGAACTTGCTCTGTTCTAGGCTGCTCTTGAACTCGAAATTCTGCTTGTCTTTGCCTCCTGGAATTAAAGGCTTGTTCTACCATGCCTAGACCTAAACTTAGCTGGGTGGAATCTTGCCCCAAGGTAACCACTCCCTTAATTCAATGTAATATCTTGAACACAGAATTCAAGTCCATTTCACTTCCTTCACCTTTAATACTCAAACCATGTATTTTATATTTTTCCTTTCTAAGCTTATTATTCAAAATGGTCTTCATGAGAATTAACCAGAAAACACTATGATGGGTGTTTGAGAGATCCTTTGTTAATGCAATTAATATAAATCTCTTTCTTAAGGTAGACTCTTCATATAAGGGGGAAAAGCAGCCACACTATTCAACAAAAAACCACAAAAAAAAAATCTCTAGGTCACATACTGAAATTCCTCTCCACTCTTGGGCCAGATTAACATAATTCAAATCACTCACAGCAATAAAGACTTCCATATTCCTTCTAGGATAGCTCATTAAGCTCTACTTAAAGCATTCCAAGGCTTTTGAAATCTAAAGTATCTAAATACACATTCTTCCAAACAAAAGCATGGTTAGGCCTAGCACAGCAATACTCCACTCCTGGAACCAAACTCTGTGTTAGTTAGGGTTTTACTGCTGTGAATACACACCATGACCAAGACAACTCTTATAAGGACAACATTTAATTGGGGCTGGCTTACAGGTTCAGAGGTTCAGTTTATCACCAAAGTGGAAACACAGCAGCATCCAGGCAGACATGATATAAGCGAAGCTGAGAGTTCAACATCTTCATCTGAAGACTGCTAGTGGAAGCCTGGCTTCAAGGAAGCTAGGATGAGAAACTCGATAAAGAAGGACACTTATACTCACCAAAAAAAAAAAAAAAAAAAAAAAAAAAAAAAAACTACCAAGATGAACTCTCAATTCTGAATATCTATGCTCCAAATGCAAGGGCACCCACATTCATAAAAGAAACCTTACTAAAGCTCAAAGCACAAATTGCACCTCACAGAATAATACTGAGGGACATCAATGCCCAATTCTCAGCAATGGACAGATCATGAAAACATTAACTAAACAGAGACATAGTAAAACTAATAGAAGTTATGAACTAAATGGAAGTAACAGATACATATAGAACATTTCATGCTAAAATAAAAGAATATACCTTTTTCTCAGCACCTCATGGTACCTTCTCCAAAATAGACCATATAATTGGTCACAAAACAGGCCTCAACAGATACAAAAAGATTGAAATAATCCCTTGCATCCTATCAAATCATCATGGACTAAGGCTGGTCTACAATAATAACAAAAATAATAATAAAAAAAAATAATAACAAAAACAATGGAAACCCCACATACACATGGAAACTCTACTCAATGATAACTTGGTCAAGGAAAAAATTAAGAAAGAAATTCAAGACTTTTTAGAATTTAATGAAAATGAAGGCTCGTCATACCAAAGCTTATGGGATACAATGAAAGCAGTGCTAAAAGGAAAACACATAGCTTTAGATGCCTACACAAAGAAACTGGAGAGAGTGTACACTAGCAACTTGACAGCACACCTGAAAGCTCTAGAACAAAAAGAAGCAAATACATCTAAGAGTATACAGCAGGAAGAAATCAAACTCAGGGTTGAAATCAACCAAGTAGAAACAAAAAGAACTGTACAAAGTATCAACAAAACCAGGAGCTGGTTCTTAAAGAAAATTAACAACCATAGATAAACCTTTAGCCAGACTAACCTGAGGGCACAGAGACAGTATCCAAATTAATAAAACTAGAACTGAAAAGAAAGACATAACAACAGAAATCAGAGTAAATTCAAAAAAATCATCAGATCTTACTATAAAAGCCAATACTCAACAAAACTGAAAACTCTGGATGAAATGGACAATTCTAGACAGATACCAGGTACCAAAGTTAAATCAGAAGCAGACAAACCATCTAAAAAGTCCCATAATCCCTACAGAAATAGCAGCAGTCATTAAAAGTATCCCTAGCAAAAAAAAGCCCAGGACAAGATGGTTTTAGTGCAGAATTCTATCAGACCTTCAAAAAAGAGCTAATACCAATTCTCTTCAAAATATTCCACAAAATATAAGCAGAAGGAACACTACCCAGTTTGTTCTATAAAGCCAGAATTGTGCTCATATCTAAACCACACAAAGACACAACAAGGAAAGAGAACTTCAGACCAATCTCTCTTATGAATATCGATGCAAAAATACTCAATAAAATTTTCAAAAACAGAATCCAAGAACACATCAAAACAATCATCTATCATGATCAAATAGGCTTTATCCCAGGAATGCAGGGATGGTTCAATATATGGAAATCCATGAACATAATCCACTATATAAACAAACTCAAGGAAAAAAAAACACATGATCAGCTCACTAGATGCTAAGAAAGCATTTGACAAAATTCAACATCCCTTCATGGTAAAAGTCTTAAAAAGTTCAGGAATTCAAGGCCCATACATAAACATATTAAAAGCAATATACAGCCTATATAGCTGGGCAGTGGTGGTGCATGCATATAATCTCAGCACTTGAGAGGCAGAGGCAGGAGGATTTCTGAGTTTGAGGCCAGTCTGGTCTACAGAGTAAGTTCCAGGACAGCCAGGGCTACACAGAGAAACCCTGTCTCGGAAAAAACAAAAAACAAAAAAAAACAAACAAACAAACAAAAAAAAACAAAAAAACAAAGAAAAAAAAAGCAATATACAGCAAACCAGTAGCCAACATAAAACTAAATGGAGAGAAAATTGAAATAATCCCACTAAAATCAGGGTTTAGACAAGGCTGCCCACATTCTTCCTACCTATTCAATATTATTGAATATATTGAATAGGTACTGGAAGTCCTAGCCAGAGCAATTAGACAACAAAAGTAGGTCAAGGGGATACAAATTGGAAAGAAAGAAGTTAAAATGTTACTATTTGCAGATGATATGATATACTTAACTGACCTTAAAACTTCCACCACAGAACTCCTAAACCTGATAAACAACTTCAGCAAAGTGGCTGGATATAAAATTCACTCAAAAATATCAGTAGCCTTCCTCTACTCAAAAGATAGATAGGCTGAGAAAGAAATTAGGCAAATGACACCCTTCAAAATAGTCACAAATAATATAAAATACCTTACTGTGAATCTAACCAAGCAACTGAAAAATCTGTATGACAAGAATTTCAAGTCTCTGAAGAAAGAAATCGAAGAAAATCTCAGAAGATGGAAAGATCTCCCATGCTTGTGGATTGGCAGGATTAATATAGTAAAAGTGGCCATCTTGCCAAAAGCAATCTACAGATTCATTGCAATCCCCATTAAAATTCCAACTCAATTCTTCACAGAATTAGAAAGAGAAATTCTCAAATTCATTTGGAATAACAAAAAACCTAGGATAGCAAAAACTATTCTCAACAATAAAAGAACTCCTGGGGGAATCACCATCCCTGACCTCAAGCTGTACTACAGAGCAATAGTGATAAAATCTGCATGGTATTGGTAGGGAGACAGGAAGGAAGATCAATGGAATAGAATTGAATACTCAGAAATGAACCCCCACACTTGATGTCTGTCACTTGATCTTTGTCACCTGATCTTTCACAAAGGAGCTAAAACCGTTCAGTGGGAAAAGGACATCATTTTCAACAAATGGTGCTGGTTCAACTGAAGATCAGCATGTAGAAGAATGCAAGTTGATCCTTTCTTATCTCCTTGTTATCTCAAGTACAAATAGATAAAGGACCTTCACATAGAACCAGATACACTGAAACTAACAAAAGAAAGTTTGGAATACTTGGGCACAAGGGAAAAGTTCTTGAATAGAACACCAATGGCTTATGCTCTAAGATCAAGAATTGACAAATGGGGCCTCATAAAATTGCAAAGCTTCTGTAAAGCAAAGGACACTGTCAATAGGACAAAATGATAACCAACAGATCGGGAAAAGATCTTTACCGATCCTGCATCCAATAGAGGGCTAATATCCAATATATACAAAGAATTCAAGAAATTAGACTCCAGACAACCAAATAACCCTATTAAAACATGGGGTACAGAGCTAAACAAAGAATTCTCAACAGAGGAAACTTGAATGGCAGAAGAACAGATGCTCCAACGTTCTGAAGTAGAGCGAGTGTCCAGGTGGTCAGAGGTCTCTATAAATTGGCTAAGTTTTAGAAACTACAATTTGTGCTTCCCACAATTATAGTTAACTCAGTCATTCTGGATTTCTGATGGGGTTGAAAACATATAGCTATTGACCTTAAGAGAAAAGATTTGAGTGGATGGTCATCAGCTGACATTCATCCTAAAGCCAGGTTCAGAACTAAATGTTCTAGTTAGAATAGATGACAGAGGAGCTGGTTAGTCAACAAAAGGATGGACTGGGTATTAGGACTATCCTGTACCTCACTGGTACAAATTGGCATAATTATGCTCTAATTGTAGTTTGAGAGAAAAGTTTCATTTTAACAGGAAGGGTGATGTGTAGGAGGAGCTAAGGTAGGAGGAGTACTGAGAGGAAGAAAAGGAGTAAGAAGAAGAGAAGAAGAAGGAGAGGAGAAGCTAGGTGATGAAAGAGAGAAAGAGGGGGGAGACAGGGAGGCAGATATTCATGTATCTCCACCAGTCAAAGATAGTTGTTATATCTAGGTCGGTCAGTGGGTTACACCTCTGATTGAACAATTCTAAACTTATAAAGCCTATGATTAACATTTTTTTAAAAAAAAAAAAAATGTATAAATGCAAAAAGGAAAAGAGGGCATGGGACAGGGGTTTCCCAAGGGGGGTTGGGGGGAATGGGGATAGGGGATGCCATCTGAAGTGTAAATAAAATATCTAATTAAAAAAAAAAAAAAAGAGAGAGAGAGAAAAAGAAAGAGGGCCAGACATAGAGGCGGATATTCACATGTCTCCGCCAGTCAAATTTAGTTGATGTATCTAGATTGGGTATTAGGTTACACTTCTGATTGATATTGAGCATTACCAAACTCATAAAGCCTTTGGTTGACATTAAAAAAATTGTATAAAAGCAAAAAGGAGAAGGGGGTATGGGAAAGGGGATGGCATCTGAAATGTAAATAAAATATCCAATAAAGAATTTTAAAAAAGAAAAAAAAATTAAAAAAATAAAATTAAAAAAAAAAAGAAAAATATTGCTAATGATTTACCTTTATAACTTAAATTCTTAAAAATCTTTCAAAATTCCCTCTTACGAATACTATAAAATTGGGCTGGTGAGATGGCTCAGTGGTTAAGAGCACTGACTGCTCTTCCAGAGGTCATGAGCTCAAATCCCAGCAACCACATGGTGGCTCATAACCATCCATAATGAGATCTGATGCCCTCATATGGGTGTCTGAAGACAGCTACAGTGTACTTACACAAAATAAATAAATAAATTCTTTAAAAAAAAAAAAAAAAGAATACTATAAAATTTAAAGAGTTTTTAAATGAAATTCCAAATTATTATACAAAGGTTAATTTCAAATCCAGATTTCTATTTGACTCAGAATTCTTAGAAAAATATTATCAGGTATCTCTAAATATTGACCTTCTGTGTTATCCAGAGCAATTGATGATGTAAAGTATGATAGAATTAACAGATTTAATACATAAGGTAACAACACTGTGGCTTCAAACCAATTTATCTATTCTTTTTAAATTTTAAGGTGGTTGTATTAATTAGTGTGGGTATATAAGTTAAATGTATGTGCACTTTCATATATGCTCTTGTGTGCTTGTGTGAATTACTGTGTGAGTATGGATGAATATGACTATGTAGATACCATGGTACATTTGTGAAAGTCAGAAGATAATTTAGAACTAGGTTCACTTATATTTTAGTTTGGAAGCAGTCTTCCTTTCCTGTCAGCTGGCCAGAGAGCTCTAGAATAGTCTCTTCTCTCCACCTCCTGTCTTACTGTAGAAGCACTCAAGTTGAAAATATGAACATTTGGTTCTTACTTGGGCTCCAGGTTTGTATGGCCAGTGCCTTTACTCACTGAGATATCTACTTCACTCTATTTGTGTCTTTTGTACATAGATGCTGAGTGTTGGCTCAGTTAACACTGCAACTCATTTTACCCTTTTTTTATTTATATGAAAGTCATATATATATATATATATATATATATATATATATATATATATATATTTGTTGAAAAATAAAAGCCAACTACCTTTAAAAAAAGTTGAAAACAAGTAAATTTGTTTGAAGTTGATTACTAGATCCTAAATAATATCCACAAACATAATTATATGAACAAAATGTACAACTAAAAAGGACATAGAAAGGAATCAGCATGCATCTTTTTAGTACACATCACCTTTAGGGATTTTGCCACGTGGACATGATTATCATACACGACAATGTCCACCACCAGATTCTGTAGGCGCAGAATGTGACTTAAGTCACCTTCAAAAGCAACCTCTTGTATGCAGACTCTCCAAGAGGGAATCTTCATCCTGGTGCCATCCCATACCTGCCATAGAGTGGTAAAACAAAACTTAAAATCTTTAGGCAAAAACAGACAAGTTTTAAAATGAATAAATGTACACTGATATCTTTAATACTTTAAACTTTGAAGTCCATCATTCTGTGATTGTGAAATAACTAAATATATACTGTTGCTTATATAAAAAAATATAGAAAGAGGTGAAGATAAACAAAACACTGTATGATACCAAGCAAAATATTAACCTGGAGTAGACTGACAAGTTTTCTACTCTGTGCTCAAACATGTCATTCTACTACACAACCACACTCAACTCCACATATGTATAACTTCAGGTTACTACCAAAAACAAAGATATGAAACCAAGTAAAAACACTAAATCCATGAGACTGCGTCTATTTCAAACTGAATAACAAAAAAACAGAACATGACTGAACAGCTTACAACTGAAAAGCATTTATCAATACCTACACGGTATAAATGAATTAACAGACAAAAAGTGCGCAGATGCTATATTTAAAGATGACTGAACCCTGGCCCAGATACCTGTGGCTGGTCTCCCAGATACCTGTGGCTGGTCTCCCAGTCTCCCAGCTGATCTGCTCCCCTCTGGAAACTGAGTCCGGAGGCACCCTAGGGAGGGCACGGACCACAGAGCAGCAGGTAGGAGAACCCACACACTGCCCTAGGCCTTAGAAGCACAACTGGCAGTAGGGAGCCCCCAGAGGGCACCTGGCATCGAGACCCTGCCCCTGAGGAGAACCACTTTTTCCCTCCCCCCCCCCCCATACCAGTGACTGGAGGAGTCTCCCAGCCGATCTGCTCCCCTCTGAAAACTGAGTCCAGAGGCACCCTAGGGAGGTCACGGACCACAGAGCTGCAGAGGTACCCAAGAGCAGTCAAGGACCACAGAGCTGCAGGCATCCTAGAGAGGACACGGCCCACAGAGCTGCAGAGCAGGGGATTCCATATCCTGAAGCATCCTAGAGGAACAACTACATTCAGAGCAGCAAATACCTATCTGGTCTACTACCATGGAGACACCATATCCTGAAATATCCTAGAAGAGCCACTGTACCCAGAGCAGCTAGCTGGAGCTCAGGATCATAGAGTCATCCGGACCTCGAGGAGTTCTGACACAACCAAGATAACTGGAAAGGCAGACTCCAGTCAGAACCAGTGAGTTCGAGTAGCACTATAGCTAACCAAATGGCGAAAGGCAAGCATAAGAATGTAAACAACAGAAACCAAAGTTACTTGGCATCACCAGAAACCAGTTCCCCCACCATAGCAAGGCCTGAACACCACATCACACCAGAAAAGCAGGATTCAGAATTAAAATCACTTCTCATAATGATGACGGAGGACTTTAAAAAGGACATAAACAACACTTTCAAAGAATTTGAGGAGAACTCAGGTAAAACGGTAGAAGCCCTTGAAGAAATGCAAGAAAACACAACCAAACAGGTGAAGAAATTACGCAAAACCGTCCAGGATCTAAAAATTGAAGTACAAACAATAAAGAAATCTCAAAGGGAGACTACCCTGGAGATAGAAAACCTAGGAAAAAGATCAGGAGTCATAGACACAAGCATCACCAACAGAATACAAGAGATAGAAGAGAGAATCACATGCGCAGAAGATACCCTGGAAAACACAGACACAACGGTCAAAGAAAATGTGAAATATAAAAAGCTCCTAACACAAAACATCCAGGAAATCCAGGACACAATAAGAAGACCAAACCTAAGGATAATAGGTATAGATGAGGGGGAAGACTCCTAACTTAAAGGACCAGTAAATATCTTCAACAAAATTATAGAGGAAAACTTCCCTAACCTAAAGAAAGAGATGTCCTTAAATATACAAGAAGCCTACAGAACCCCAAATAGAATAGACCAAAAAAGAAATACCTCCTGTCACATAATAATCAAAACATCAAATATACAAAACAAAGAAAAAATACTAAAAGCAGTAAGGGAAAAAGGCAAAGTAACATATAACGGCAGACCTATAAGAATTATACCAGATTTCTCACCAGAGACTATAAAAGCCAGAAGATCCTGGACTGATATCATACAGGCCCTAAGAGAATACAAATGCCAGCGAGACTACTATACCCAGCAAAACTCTCAATCAATATTGATGGAGAAACCAAAATATTCCATGACAAATCCAAATTTACACAATATCTTACCACAAATCCAGCCCTTCAAAGGATAATTGGTGGAAAACTCCAACAAAAGGAGGGAAACTACAACCTAGAAAAAGCAAGAAAGTAATCTTCCAACAACGCTAAAAGAAGGTAGGTATACAAACATAATTCCACTGCAAATACCAAAAATAACAGGAAACAACATTCATTTTTCCTTAATATCTCTTAATATCAATGGACTCAACTCTACAATAAAAAGACATAGATTATCAGATTGGATACATAAACAGGACCCAACATTTTGCTGCATACAGGAAATGTACATTTGTGAAAACGAAAGACACTACCTCAGAGTAAAAGGTTGGAAAACAATCTTCCAAGCAAATGGCCCCAAAAAACAAGCTGGAGTAGCAATTCTAATATCAAATAAAATTGTTTTTCAACTAAAAGTAATCAAAAAAGATAAAGAAGGACACTTCATATTCATCAAAGGAAAAATATACCAAGAGGAACTTGCAATTCTGAACATCTATGCTCCAAATGCAAGGGCACCCACATACATAAAAGAAACTTTACTAAACCTTAAAGCATACATTGCACCTCACACAACAATAGTGGGATATTTCAACACCCCACTCTCAGCTATGGACAGATCACGGAAACAGAAACTAAACTGAGACACAATGAAACTAACAGAAGTTATGAACCAATTGGACTTAACTGACATCTATAGAACATTTCATCCTAAAACAAAACAATATACCTTCTTCTCAGCACCTCATGGTACCTGACCATATAATAGAATAGACCATATAATTGGCCACAAAACAGGCCTCAACAGATACAAAAAGACTGAAATAATCCCTTGTACCCTATCAGACCACCATGGACTAAGACTCGTCTTTTACATGGACAAAAACAACAGAAAGCTCGCATACACGTGGAAACTGAAAAATGCTCTACTCAATGATAACTTGGTCAAGGAAGAAATAAAGAAAGAAATTAAAGACTTTTTAGATTGAAATAAAAATGAGGACACATCATATCAAAATTTGTGGGACTCCATGAAAGCAGTACTAAGAGGAAAAATCATAGCTCTAAGTGACCACAAAAAGAAAATGGAAAGAGCATACATAAATAACTTGACAGCACACCTGAAAGCCTTAGAACAAAAAGAAGCTAATATACCCAAGAGGAGTAGACGGCAGGAAATAATCAAACTCAGGGCTGAAATCAACCAAGTTGAAACAGAAAGAACTATACAAAATATCAACAAAACCAGGAGCTGGTTCTTTGAGAAAAATCAACAAGATAGACAAACCCTTAGCCAGACTAACCAAAGGGCGCAGAGACAGTACTCAAATTAATAAAATCAGAACTGAAAAGGGAGACATAAAAACAGAAACAGAGGAAATTAAAAAAAAATCATCAGATCCTACTACAAAGGCCTATACTCAACAAAATTGGAAAATCTGGATGAAATGGACAATTTTCTAGATAGATACCAGGTACCAAAGTTAAACGAGGAGCAGATAAACCACCTAAACAGTCACATAACTCCTAAAGAAATAGAAGCAGTCATTAAAAATCTCCCCACCAAAAAAAAATTCGGGGCCACATCGTTTTAGTGCAGAATTCTATCAGAACTTCAAGGAAGACCTAATACCAATTCTCTTCAAACTATTTCACAGAATAGGAACAGAAGAAACAATACCCAATTCGTTCTATGAAGCTACAATTACACTCATACCTAAGCCTCACAAAGACCCAACAAAGAAAGAGAACTACAGACCAATCTGTCTTAAGAATATGCAAAAATACTCAATAAAATTCTTGCAAACCGAATCCAACAACACATCAAAGCAATCATCCATCATGATCAAGTAGGCTTTATCCCAGGAATGCAGGGATGGTTCAATATTCAGAAATCCATCAATTTAATCCACTACATAAATAAACTCAATGAAAAAAACCACATGATCATCTCATTAGATGCTGAGAAAGGATTTGACAAATTCAACATTCCTTCATGTTAAAATTCTTGGAAAGATTAGGAATTCATGGTCCATACCTAAACATAGTAAAAGCAATATACAGCAAGCCAGTAGCCAACATCAAACTAAATGGAGAGAAACTTGAAGCAATCCCACTAAGATCAGGGACCAGACAAGGCTGCCCACTCTCACCCTACCTATTCAATATAGTACTGGAAGTCCTAGGTAGAGCAATTAGTCAACAAAAGGAAGTCAAAGGGATACAAATAGGAAAAGAAGTAGTCAAAATTTCACTATTTGCAGATAATATGATAGTATACTTAAGTGACCCTAAAACTTCCACCAGAGAACTCCTAAACCTAATAAACAACTTCAGTAAAGTGGCTGGATATAAAATAAAGTCAAACAAATCAGTAGCCTTCCTATACTCAAAAAATAAACAGGATGAGAAAGAAATTAGGGAAATAACACCCTTCACAATAGTTACAAATAATATAAAGTATCTTGCAGTGAATCTAACTAAGCAAGTGAAAGATCTGTATGACAAGAACTTC
This sequence comes from Arvicanthis niloticus, assembly GCF_011762505.2. Classification (NCBI taxonomy): domain Eukaryota; kingdom Metazoa; phylum Chordata; class Mammalia; order Rodentia; family Muridae; genus Arvicanthis; species Arvicanthis niloticus. Next base: position 170,112 of record NC_047669.1, on the reverse strand, counting down.
AAGTCTCTGAAGAAAGAAACAGAAGAAGATCTCAGAAAATGGAAAGATCTCCCATGCTCCTAGTTCAGCAGGATTAATTTAGTAAAAAATGGCCATCTTGCCAAAAGCAATCTATAGATTCAATGCAATCTGCATCAAAATTCCAAATCAATTCTTCATAGAGATAGAAAAAGCAATTTGCAAATTTATTTGGAACAACAAAAAACCCAGGATAGCAAGAACTATTCTCAACAACAAAAGAACTTCTGGGGGAATCAATGTCCCTGACCTCAAACTATACTACAGGGCACTAGTAATAAAGACTGCATGGTGTTGGTACAGAGACAGGCAGGAAGATCAATGGAATAAAATTGAAGATCCAGAAATGAGCCCACACACCTATGGTCACTTGATATTTAACAAAGGAGCTAAAACCATCCAGTGGAAAAAGGACAGCATTTTCAGCAAATGGTGCTGGTTCAACTGGAGGTCAACATGTAGAAGGATGCAAATCAATCCATTCATATCTCCCTGTACAAAGCTCAAATCCAAGTGGATAAAAGACCTTCACTTAAAACCAGATACACTAAAACTAATAGAAGAGAAGGTGGGAAAGACCCTCAAATACCTAGGAACAGGGGAAAAGTTCCTGAACAGAACACCAATGGCTTATGCTCTAAGATCAAGAATTGACAAATGGGACCTCATAAAACTGCAAAGCTTCTGAAAGGCAAAGGACACTGTCAATAAGACAAAATGGCAACCAACAGATTGGGAAAAGATCTTAACCAATCCTACATCCTATAGAGGGCTAATATCCAAGATATACAAAGAACTCAAGAAATTAGACTCCAGACAACCAAATAACCCTATTAAAACATGGGGTACAGAGCTAAACAAAGAATTCTCAACTGAGGAAACTCAAATGGCTGAGAAGCACCTTAAGAAATGCTCAACATCCTTAGTCATCATGGAAATGCAAATCAAAACAACCCTGAGATATCACCTCACACCAATCAGAATGGCTAAGATCAAAAACTCAGGTGATAGTAGATACTGGCGAGGATGTAGAGAAAGAGGAACACCCCTCAATTTTTGGTGGGATTGCAAGCTGGTACAACCACTCTGAAAATCAATCTGGTGGTTCCTCAGAAAACTGGACATAGCATTACCTGAGGATCCAGCTATAGCATTCCTGGGCATATACCCAGAAGATGCTCCAACATATAATAAGGACATATGCTCCACTATGTTCATAGCAGCCTTTTTTATAACAGCCAGAAGCTGGAAAGAACCAAGATGTTCCTCAACAAAGGAATGGATGTAAAAAATGTGGTACATATACACAATGGAGCATTACTCAGCTATTAAAAATAATGAATTCGAGAAACTTTTAGGTAAATGGATGGATCTAGAAATTATCATCCTGAGTGAGTTAACCCAATCACAAAAGAACACACGTGGTATTTACTCACTGTTAAGCAGATGTTAGGCCAAAAGCTTGGATTAGAGAAGAGTCAGCCGGCAGACCACATGAAGCTCATGAAGAAGGAAGACCAAGAGGGGATGCCTCAGGTCTACTTAGAACGAGTAACAAAAACACTCAAGGGAGCAAATATGGAAACAAAACATGGGACAGAAACTGAAGGAGGAGCCATCAGGAGACCATTCCACCTGGGTATTCATCCCATGTACAGTCACCTAAGCTAGACACTGATGTGGATGGCCTGAAGTGCATGCTGTCAAGAACATTATATAGCTGTCTCCTTACAGGTCTGCCAAAGACTAATACACTCAGAGGACAATGCTCACAGTTAACCACTGATATGATCAAAGGTTTCCCAATGAAGAACTTAGAGAGAAGACTGAAGGAGCAGAAAGGGTTTGGGACCCCAGAAGGAAAGCAACAATACCAAACAACCAGAGCCCCCCAGGGTCTAAACCACCAGCCTGGGAGCACATAGGGAGGGACCCAAGACTCCAGCGGTATATGTATGGAAGGATGGCCTTGTTGGGCATAGGTGGGAGAGGAGTTTCTTGGTCCCATAAAAAATGAACACGGGGGGGGGGGTGGGGAGGAGGGGGATAAGAGTGTAGGGAGGGTGTAGTTGGGAGGGGTAGGATTTAGAAAATTAGAAGGCAGTTCATGTTAATGGAAACAGCATCATAGAAACTGGAAAATCACACACTTATAGAAACACAAGCAGGGGAGATGGGATAAGGGGTTCCTGGGTGGTGGGGGACATGGGATAAGGAGATAAAATTTGAAATGTAAATATTGCAACCAATTTTGAAAAGGGGGAAAAAAAAGAAAAGTTGTTAGAACCAACATCTTTTAAAAAACGGCAGCCCTCTAGGAAAAAAAAATTTTTTTCTTGATACTAAAACTTGTTCTGAGAATTGTATATTGCAGAATACACAGACTTGGTGTATCTATCTACTCATCAAGCATACTGAGCAGACTTGCCCAAACCTCCGATGTCCTAGAATTCCATCTGGATGCAGTGAAGTCACAGCATCAGAGGCTTATCAATTTACTCTTCCCCCGACCCCTCTTTTAATATCTCAATGCCTGTAATCAGCTTGAAGAAGTTAAAGAAGAGTCAGCGCCCCTATTCCCTGGGCTTGGGGACTAAGGTGGTTAATAATGGTCTGTCTTTCTAGGGAAAAGTAGTAGTTTTGTTGGAACAGGCAGGATTAGCTAGGACTTATTGCATAGCCATAAACTATTGATAGAAATCTGTATAATTAATATCAAGATGAAGCTATAATTTCTTAAATGGTACAAAATTTACTTTGATTTCAAATTTAAGGTTTTCATTGGTACAAGCTTCTTATTGATATAAAAGGGAGATGAATATTGATACTCTCATGGGCATTGTGCCTGTATAACACATTTAGGAATACAAGGCTTAGACCCAGTCCTTCTTTAACTTTTTTAACTGATTTGGGATGGTTAGACTGTGAGTTAAGGGACTATAGCAAATTCATGGCTTTGAGTTTATTGTTAGAGTGTTTTCCATATTTTATTTAGAAATAGCTGAGAGGAGTTAACAGACAACAGTCCAGGTTACCTTACATGGATAGTTGGTTTTCAAAACATCAGAAGTCCATAGAATTGACATTACAAATATTTCTATATTAATGTTCATTTTGATTAGAGACCTGTCTGCTCCTGACAACTTCCTGTCGTGGATTCTAAGAAGAAATTGAGCATCCTTGGAGTTACTCCAGTTGTGCGGTGACAGCCACTAGGCAAGAATTGCCTCTTTCCATCTACAAATTACTGTCCAGAAAAGGACGCACTTGCAGAATAGTCGACTGATTATATCTGCCTAGACAGAGTAATCAGCTCTTAATAATTCTGCATCACTAAGGTCTGTCAGATGATTCTGGGCCAGAAGGCTGAAGATTTGATGCTCCAACATTCGGTAGTATAGGGGCTTTCCAGGTGTTCAGCGGTCTCTATAAATTGTCTAAGTTTTAGAAGCTATGCTTAGTGCTTCCCATAATTTCAGTTAACTCAAGTCATTCTGGATTTCTGATGGGGTTGAAGACCTATAGTCTCATAGCCAATCCTTGCTATTTACTTTGAGAGAAAAGATCTGAGTGGATGCTTTTCAGCTGACATTCATTCTTAAGCCAAGAAAAAAGCCAGGTTCAAAACTAAGTGTTTTAGTTAGGAGAGATGACAGAGGTCCTGGTTAGTCAACAGAATGATGGACTGGGTATTAGGACTATCTGGTACCTCACTGGTACAATTAGGAATAATTATGCTCTAGTTGTATTTTGAGAGAAAAGTTTCATTTTAACAGGAAGGGTGATATGTAGGAGGAGCTAAGGGGGAAGGAGTACCGAGAGGAAGAGATGGAGTAAGGAGAGGAGAAGATGAAGGAGAGGAGAAGCTAGGTGATGAGAGAAAGAAAGAGAGAGAAAGAGAGGGGGGAGCATGGAGGTAGATGTTCACGTGTCTCCACCAGTCAAAGATAGTTTATATATCTAGGTTGGGTATTGGGTTACACTTCTGATTGAGCATTACCAAACTTATAAAGCCTTTGATTAACATTTTTAAAAAATTGTATAAAAGCAAAAAGGAAAAGGGGGAATGAGATTGGGGTTTTCTAGGGAGGGGAAATGGGGAAAGGGGATGGCATCTGAAATGTAAATAAAATATAAAATAAAAATTAAAAAAATATGACTGAACACTGGAGAGGTGACTCAGTAGTTGACAATGCATATTCTTCTTGTAGAAGCCATAAGTTTGGTTTCAACCACATGTCAAGCATCTAACTGCTTGTTAACTCGACCAGTAGAGGATGAGACACACTCTTCTTGCTTCTGCAGGCACCTGCATAAATGTGGCCATTCCCATGTACATATGTGTAGTTAAAAAATAGTTCTTAAACCATTAGTAAACGTGTTCTTCTAATTAATTTTAACTGTCAACTTGACACAGCCCAGATTCATCTGAGAAGAGAGCCTCAGTCTTATCTACAAAGATCAGACAGCTCCATGTTCCTATTTGTGGGGAATACTACACTATCTGCAGCAGGGTTTTGATTGTTGATGGACAAAAGAGGGGCAAGTTCACAGTGGGTAACATTATGTTTAGGTAGGCATTCCTGAACCAAGTAAGAAAGCTGGCTGAAGCCAGTTTTTAAGCCAACAAACAGGTAACAGCAGCCTCCATGTTTTCTGCTGTATTTCCTTAGTTGTACATAAATTCTTCATTAAAATTTAGAGGTAATTCAGTGTGGCATAGCAAGCTTGAAGATCCTGCTTCAGTATCTGCCCTGACTTGCCTCAGGATTGTGATCTAGAAGTTTAAACCAGATAAACCCTTTTGTCTCCTAGATTGTGTACGATCAGTGTCTTTTAACAGAAATGATTCTAGAACACATGGCTGCTGAGAAAAACTGAAATGGATACATCACAACAACTAAAGAAGTGGGCAAAATTAGTATTGTACTAAGGCTGGAAAAAAGAAACATTATTTTGCATACTAACCAAGTATAATTTAGAAAGAATAATCTCTGCATTCCTCTTCTTATAAATTTTAATTAAAAAATCATGTCTGGGGCCAGGAGTATTAGCACACACCTTAATTCCTAGCACCAGGAAGAGAGATGTAGGCAGATCTTGGTGAGTTTGAAGCCAGCCTAGTCTACACAGTGATTTCCAGGTATTTTATCCAGTGATTTCTATTTTTCAGTGTTCCTTTGAAATGTTCCAGCAAAGTCACGAGTCTTGTCTAAGCACCATGATACTCCATTACTTCTTTGATTATTACAGATGACAGAGAATTAAGCATAGGCTCTCGGTCAATGTGGTGCTGCCTAAAACATCCTTTAACAAGGAATATGATTTATTAACTACTTTCTAAAGGTCACTCCTGAGCAATTATGTGACTGTTTTCTAGGTGACTTAAAAACACGTGTGACAAGAAATATCTCAGTGTTTTATGCATCCCCATAAGCCAGGCAGTGGCTCATAGCTGACTTTCATAAAGCAGCAGAAATACACAGGCGTTGCACTAAAGAGAATAAGAAATACATTCAGCATGTCACAAAGTTTGTAAAACACACATCTGACAACACTGTTTGTTCAGGAGGAAAAGAACAGAAAATGTAGTAGAGCAGCATCAATAGGGGGCTTCTCAAAAACAGCATGGAGAACTTTACCTCTATATAAAATAGTCTGGAAAGGCTCTAGTCAAGTGCTGCAGGCTCCTTATATCGACACATAGGTGGCACTAAGGTATAGTTTGAAATATTTAAAATATACCTTTAGAAGAAACGACACTCCATCCACTTCTGCTTTGCCCAGGAGCTGACAAGTCAGGTCATAATACTTCATGGGTTGAGTATCACAAAGCTGCAGTAAGTTGGCAGAAGTTGAAATGTGTGTGGATGCCCAAGTCCGCAAGGCTTCTACCATATTGTGGTCCAGAGCAGTGAAGTTAAAGGTCTTGCTTAAAGTACGAGGTATGACAGGAGCCCCTACGGTGCCATCAAATGTCAAAGATGCAGAACCAATCTTGCTGATTCCCTGAAGCTTATTTTTATATGCTTGGATCTAAGAATGTGAGAAAAAGTAGAAATCAAAAAAATATATATATAACTCAGAAACCAAAACCTTCAGATGTTAAAAGGTTTTTGTGTGTGTGTGTGTGTGTGAGAGAGAGAGAGAGAGAGAGAGAGAGAGAGAGAGAGAGAGAGAGAGAGAGAGAGAGAGAAGCAGAGGGAAACCTTATTATTCCTGACTGAATTAACTCAAGAAACAATACAACCAACTGATACTGTATCAGGGTACACAAGGAACAAATTTTAAAATACAAAAACTTAAACAGGAGATAACAGTTACCCTGATTCTACCAAACTTGCATTGTTACATTTATGTGTTTAATTTATTAAAGTATGACTTTAACTAACGTATGTTATGACAGTTATTTATGTGGTATAGTGAAAATAGAATCCACAAATGTGTAAAGCAAGCACATGCAGTAGAGGCTAACTCATCCTTGACTGAGCATGCTGGACCATGTCCAAACAACTTTTGCTGCATTGAGTCCTAAGGCTCCTTTATTAAATGCACAACTATAAAATATGTGGTGTTAGTATTTTTTCCATGAACTAGTTCTTGTTCAAATAAAATACTCCCTTTTTCTTCACAAATCTCTGGTAGTACTTCATGTCTGATAATACGATATTATTTCATTTTCTTGTTGCTTGCTAATTTATTTCCTATCATTTTAGTTATAATTTGTGTCTTCATATTCAAAGTACTCTTTGTAGGCAGCACATAATGCTTGTTTTTTTATTTTTATGCTTTCCTGGTAATCAGGACACATTCACTATAAAAACATCATTGGTACAGGAGCTCTGCCCAGAGCAATCTCCCTTATATCCTTGACTCGGCTTTTTAACAACTACTTCCTATTGTCCCTTGTTCTTTCTTCCTTTGGAATTCTTAAAGTTTCATTTACTTCTTTGGGTAAAAATGGCTCCTGTGTCTCAGTCGGCATTGAAGCACTGTATTTTTTTTTTTTACCAGAAACTTCCTGCTTTCCAACCCCCTGCCCTTCACACACTCTACTACACAACAGCAGTTTTTGCCCCATCATCTTACATAACTGTTCATGTTTAAAATAATAATTTATCTTAGTGAAATTACTAGAATATACATATTATATATTCTATACTACATATACATATATATATATTCATATTTATTCATTCTCAAATAGTTTGTCAACCCTAAACAACCTTCTAGTTGAAACGCCTCCATGTTAGTTACCGAAGAATATTTTGAGACATTAAAATAGAGGTAAATTAATTATCAAAAATCATTGCTACTGTACTCCATATAGTATATGGTTCCCCAATGCTTTGACTTTTCAAGACTGGATATATATACGCATGTGGACACATGTGTGCCATATGTGTGTGTGGGGGGAAGGTGTGCATGTGTATGCTCTCTCACCTATGTATCCCCATTCATTTCTCCTCTCTGGGTATCTTAAATTACAGATTACATTACTAGATATTGTCCCAAGAGTCCATTGCGGTCTATTTATTTTTATTTAGTACTTGTTCTTCATACCTGGTAATGTCTTTGAATTTATCTTCAATGTCTAATCCTTATTAACCAATCCAGTATACTTTTCATTTGCTGTTCCTGTTACATATTGAATTTCTACTTGCTTCTTTTACAGATTATATTTCTCTTTTTCTATTAGTTTCTTTTTATTCTTTTTAGCTATTTTTTTTTTTAATTTGCTGAAAGTACTTTGCTTAATTTTTAAGAAAAAATTACAATATCTACTAGGAAGTTATTGTTTAATAGACTCATATCTGGCCCCCTATGAAATCTGTTTGCAAAGTTCACTTGCTTTTAAAAACTATCTTCTTCTAAGCTCTTCTATTCATGTTTAATAATTTTTTTCTTCTTGATTAGTCACTGTAGTATTTCACTGGAATGGTTCTGAATTATGTTACCTTCCCATGATGGGCAGAGTTTTGTTCATTTTGACATGTCACTAGCTGAGCTCCTGAAATGAACAAAAACTTAAATTACACTTTCTTAGGGTGAATTGGTATGACACTCAAGGTTTTCACAAAGCCCTTTCTTTCCAGTGAAATTCACCCTGCAAACAGCCTACTTTATGGAGTCTGTAGGTTTTGACAGACGTACAGGAGAAGTGTTCCTACAGGAAAAAGGGCTCCCATGGTAGTAATGCTTGTGGCTGCTCTGGAACATGGCCCTAGGTGTTGGAGCTAGGCATCTGTCACCTCTAGTTCTATTCTTTTTTTCTCTGCCTCCTGCTCTGGCAGCCATGTGAGGAATAATGCCAACAACATCTTTACCATGAGACTGAGCCAAACTGAACTTTTCTTTTTATAAGGTGCATTTGATAATAATTTGTCATAAAATTTTTTTAAAAAGTAATTGTTAATGAGGTATAAAGTTATTTTAGCCTCACTAAGCTGGCTCTGCAATAACCCAACTCTTGCATCTCTCTAGTTCCCTCATTTTACAATCCTTGAATGATGAACAGCATAGCTTTCAGGCAAGTACCTATGGGTAAAAAACAGACTCCTCATGTTCTTTTAGCTGAAGTGAATTTTAATCTTCTCCTCCTCAGCTTATCAGAACTACACAGCTCATGTTTCAGGGGTCTGAAGTCAGCTAGAGCAACAGTAAGACCCACACTTAAATAAAATTAAATCAAAAAGAGACAAGGATCTACGCTTTCATCCTTGACAAATTCTATGTGGAAACTTGATACAATCAATTAAATTTGGAAGTGAGAAGACAAACAGGAACCCATCACAGTTTCGGAAGCACATCTTGGGAAAGAAGGCAGGTGATTCATTTAAATAACTGATGCCTAATACCATTTACATTTGTCTCAATGTTTAATGTCTCTCTGTAACAAGCCATATAAGTACTACAAGTAGATGTCTCTAGTGAATGTTTACTATAGAATGTACAAAGCACACCTTCAGCCCACGGATGCAAATAATGTCTCCAACTTTATAAATGCTGGGAAGGGCATTGTAGTTTCTACTAAAGAGCATGCACGTTAACTTCACATTTGTCTGGTCCACAATTGTTACAACAGAACAATAATCTGGGGAAAAAAAATAACACAAATTAAGGTAATTGAAAGTGCTTATAAAATAAGAATATGCTTATTTAAGAATGCCAAAGAAGTATTACTCTTCCCTATTATTTTCTTTTAATAAAGATACAACAAACTGTAAAAATCAACCTTAAAATATAAAAGGAAATAAATATAAATATTCTACACTGATTTTCTGGAGAAGTAATAACTTTAATCACTTTAAAATCAAGGAGGTAGAAAGAAATCCATCCTCATCAAATAACCCCCAAAGTAAATTAGTGTAGATATTTTTAAATGAATGAATAACAGTCAATAAGGAAAACAAAGCAATGAAGTTCTAAAGAAATAATATTTTCCACAGTAAAATAAGATCTGATCTAAAATATTCCCTTCCTAAAAATACTGACAGCCACATGTAGTGCACCTATGATGTCATTGCTAAGATCTACCCATCAGCTTGCAGAAAATCAAAGCACAGGCCTGAGTAGGAAGCAAAGGCAGGATTAAGACCCTACCTCTCAGAACCCTTACCCAGAATCTGGGCTTCAGAATTTACAGGTGAAGCCACAGAAAGGAAACTGCATCTAGGATACTTATACAATAGGAGGAGAAAGTGAGGTTCAGCATAAATCTGACCAAGATGGCCAGGGCCAAAATCCATCTCCTAAAACAAGAAATTAGCAGGAGACAGTCCAGTAGTTTTGTAATAAATGAGAAAAGAATTAATAGGCCCATTTGTGGAGCAATAGTACCAAACAGTCAGAGAAATTCAAAACCATTTGATTTTCCTTGGTTTTTATTTTGTTCAATACTTTGTAATGATTTACAGATTCTGAAGTTTAAAGGAAGAATAAAGGGATGTTGACACTTAAAACATACTTATCAAAAAATGTATTGGAACATATGGCCTCCTCTAAAGAACACTGAAAAATTAAAGAAATCGGGGTAGGGAATGTTTTAGTTGGGGATCTATTGCTGTGATGAAACACCATGGTCAAAAGCAACTTGAGGAAGAGTTTATTTTACCACATAGCTTACAGTCTCACTGATGGAAGTCAGGGCAGGAACTGGAGGGAGAAGATGATGCAAAGGCTGAAGAGATGGTCAGCAGGTGAAGTATTTCATCACACAACAATACTCTTTCTGGGCTGGAGAAATGGCTCAGAGGTTAAGAACACTCACTGACCGCTCTTCCAGAGGTCCTGAGTTCAATTCCCAGCAACCACATGGTGGCTCACAACCATCTGTAATAGGATCTGATGCCCTCTTCTAGTGCATCTAAAGACATGGATGTATTCACATAAAATAAATAAATAGATCTTTAAAAAAAATACTCTTTCGCCGGGCGGTGGTGGCGCACGCCTTTAATCCCAGCACTTGTGAGGCAGAGGCAGGCGGTTTTCTGAGTTTGAGGCCAGCCTGGTCTACAGAGTTCCAGGACAGCCAGGGCTATACAGAGAAACCCTGTCTGGAAAAAACAAACAAAAAAACAAAAAAAAAAAACCTCTTTCACTTCCTCTCCCAGCAGACCTTATCATCTTAATCTTAAGACACTCTACACATGTATCCATTAATGCATGCTATAGTTAGCTGGGTTTTTTTTTTAATTTCTGTATTTCGTTTCTGTGCCAGACTTGAGAGTGACTGATGTGCAACTGTTACAGTATTGGAATTTTCAGTATTTTGTAACATATTTACCTTCATACAAAAAATTTATACTTATGTTTTCATGTCACCTTTCCAAAAATTTTATTTGTATTTCGTTGAACAAAACTCAGAAATCCAACGACTACATTTGTGTCATGAATTAAAATGACCAAAGACTTTCAGTATTGCTTGGCATCTGAAAATCAGGAATGAAATCGTTCTAAGACGCAGTTCACAAAAGCAGTTGTGGTCCTGAGTCCAGCAATGAAGCTCTTGTTCATAAAACAACTTCCCTCTTAATACTTACCTGTTCCTTTGCTTAAGTACGGAGGCTTAAAGAACTTCACAACACCACAGACATTGACAAAAGTGCCTTCCTTAAGTAGATTTAGGGATGTGTATGTATAAGGTGCTACTGAGGCCTAAAGAATGAAAGAATAAGCTAATTTAGTAGGCACTTTATATTTTTCAATATTATGATAATACCTGTAAATTACCAAGCTTGAAATATTTCACTTTAACATTTTTATCCTAAGAAAATGACTTCATGGGGAAAGGGGTAGTGACAAAAGATAACAATGTACAACTTCAGATGATTATAGTATTGACATCAACTAGCTTTCTTGAAACAATTCTGTTCATCTTCTGAAATCAATACATCAGCCTATAACAGCTTAAATACTAATTATATTTCTTTAATAATAAAGTACAAAAAAATCCATCAAAATTCAGAAGCTAGCATACAAGCGGAAGCAAAACTGGAAGGAAATTCTTTCAACTATGTGTATCATCAATGTTACAGCTCTAAAGAATCTTCCTGACGGAGATAGGTAAATGTGAGAACATCTCTGGAAGCCCACAGGGATGACTAAAGCTCTGTGCTCTCAAGGACCCATCAATTATGATGAAGCTCAGCAAAAGAAACAGAAAAAAAGATCTGGGCCTAAGCTCTGAAAATGGACCCAGTATTCTAACTTAACAAGTATGTCCCTAATACTGTGATGAATGGGAGACCTAGCAGAGCTTAGGGATATAAACCAGTATCTATCTACCTAACTGCTTACTCAAACGCGCAAACAAATAAACAACAAAAACATTTTTTCAATCATTAATTTGTCATTCCATGAGAATTAGTCACTACCCATTTAATAGGTAAGTTACTATTTTCAATATAAATCAATACATTGATTTTTATATATACTCAATTCTCTTACAAGTTAGGTTAATGTAGTCTTCAATAAAAATTATCTGTAAACATTATATATAAATTGACTCATATTTCCAAGTAATCAAGTAGTCTATTTGTTTTCCTTGATGACAGTTCAATGTGATGTCCCTAAGAGTAGTCTATAGAGGGTAGGAGGCACTGAAACCATTTTGAATTTAAGAGACAAACATTTTTAGGGAAGAATTAACAGGGCTGGAAAAGGGGAATGATAAGTGAATGTGTATCCCTGGTAGGTGGTAAAATGGAAACGAAACAAAATCCACAAAGCAAACAGTACTTAAAGGCACTTGGACATAACTTTACATCAGGGATCTGTATCCTTGATTGAGGTGATGCAATAAGCTGTATCTAGTATCTATAACAAAAGGCATATACTTTTTATAGCAGCCTACTATGTCCTAGGCTGATAACATAACCTCATATTCTCTTTTGTAACAGTGCTTACTGAGGCGTTTTATTGCTTTATGATTAGTAGTAAAAGAAAAAAAATATTCCTGTCCAGTAGAACCTTGCAAACAGAATGTCAAATACAAAATTTAAATATGACTAGTGTAGCTACGAAATAAGATTTTGTTTTCTGGTTTGAGGCAGAGTCTCCTTGAGAGACCCAGTATGTGATTCTACTGCCTCATTCTCTTGAGTACTGGCATGCTAGGACCACAGCATGTGCCAGCACAGTTAAGCTAAGAGCTTTTTTGTTTTGTTTTTGTTTTTAAATAATTGTCAAACATGACCAGTCTCTGCAGCATTAGATCATAGAGGTCTACAAAATCATTTTTAGATACACTAAAACATATTCATGAGAAAGCTGTAGGCTTCTTATTATAAAGTATGATAATACACTAAAGATAATGTGATAACATCTTCAAAAACCAGTCAGTATATGCATCCCCTATCTATATTTTGCAAAGACATGAAAAACTTTTATTATGTCTTGAAGACTTAAGGCAAAGCTTGTTATAGAGTGAGGACGTATGTATGCAAGGACTAGGAACTAAAGAGTTAACCCAGAGACAGTGTTGACTATCATTTGCAAGAGCCTAGGTTTAATGCCCAGAACCAACTAAAAAATATAATGACCACAACCCGACCTCATAAATAAACAAAAATCCCAGCAGTAAACAATATATTCAGTGAAATATAATTTACAGGAGTGGATAAAAAGTAAGATAATATATGCCTAAAATATGAAAATCCATCTTGCAGGGCTGAGGAGATGGTCAGCAGGTGAAGCAATAGCCATAAATGTCTGAGAATAAAGTACCCGGGTCAATACTAGGTGGGTTTGCAGCTCCCTCACACTTAACAATGCTCTGAAAACAAGAGACAGATGACCCGGGGAGCAAACTGACTAGCTGAACTAGAATTAGCAAGCTCTCAGTTTGATGAGACAGCATGTGTCTGAATATATGGTGGAGAGAGAGACAGGAAGACACCTGACCACTAGTTGTTGGCATCCACATGTACTTCCTGTCTACACACAGTGGTTAAAGACCTCTTACTTGCAGAGGACCAAAGTTTGTTTTCTAGCACCCATACTAAGTGGCTCACAAAACATCTATAACTTTAGTTCCAAGAGATTCAATGCCTTCTGGCCTCTGTGGGTACCTGCACAAAAGTAGTACACAAAAACTGAAGCAGCCATATACATATACAGAAATGCAAATAAATAAGTAATAAATGTAGACACTATTGTATTAAATTTATCAACACATTGCTTTCTTTTCAGGTTCACTCAGCTGTGAGTATGGGAGTTTTCTGTCTGCTGCATTGGACACCAAACTTTTATAAAAAAAAAAAAAAATGGTTCTAAAAGAAAGTACCACAAGTATAAAGAGTTTTATGAATATAATCTTAAACCACAATTCAGAGCATAAAAACTGATTGTAATATAAGCTGACAAAAAAACAGAAGAAATTAATTTGCCTGTGGTTTAAACTAATAAAAACTGCAATGTCTTCATAAAGACATTTGTCTTCCATTTTCTTGTGTCTGTAGAGATTATGAGGAGATACTATAGATAATGAAGAGATAAAATAATCAAATATTAGGTAAATATATAATTATAATACAACATTATCTTATAAAACAATAAAATATCAGCTATATATTTTATTGTCACTATAGAAAAGGTTAAATAAAAAGTAGGCTAATTTGAAATCAAACTATAAAATAGATGAAGTTATGAAGCAGGTGGGTAAGTGTATGGGTTCATGTCACTGTATATTCTAAATGAAATTAAATATCACCTTACCAAAGACATTACTCTGTGGAGAATCCCTTTACAGATTTACCGAAACCCTGAAAACAAAACAGAAAAGGTTTATTTGTATGCATGTTACCCCCAAATACTTTTTGACTTATAGTCAACTATGCATTTACCAATATTCAAATTCCCTATGATAGCGCTTACAACTGCACTCTCCTCCTGCTTTTACAGGCCTATACTCAGCTGCTTAGGCCCTCACCCCAATTCAAACATATTCATGCACATAATTTGCCTATAAATTTGGCCTATCTTCACCATAATTCATTATGTTTTAATATCAAAAAAGGCCACTACAGGACATATAAGGCCTTTGGTGATATTAAAACCATCAAGTTGATCTGGGGGCTCAACTAAGTCTTATCAAAGCCTTTACCAAAGAAGCAGTTTAAAGGTTTGGTAGGGAAGAAAGAAAAAAGGAAGAAGGAAATGCATTCACAATGAATGGTAAGAGAAAAATCCATTTTCCCTAAAAGAATCAATTCATTATTTAAAATGAACTTAAGTTCATATCAAAGTACCTAGAAGTAGACATAACTGTAGTCAGTAACATGAGGTCTGCGTGTCTATCTATGCACTTATAAGCCTCAGTAATAAAAATGATAGAAGGTCATTTCAGACAAAAAGCTTCATATAGGATGGCAGTTGCACAAACACTCGCCACCTTAGATTGTTAAGCACATTCTACAAGGTTCACTTAGTGCCCATATCACACACAATGAATTTTTGTAAATAATAGATCACGACTGCAGGTTTAAGACTCTCATTTATATAGAGAGGCATTTGCAAAGCAGAAATCCAGTTGTTGTTATTGTTGTTGTTTAGGTTGTTTGCTTGTTTGTTTAATTTAAAGCATTCAACTGTTTTATATATTCTGCTGTTCTAATATATTCTGCTTTGGCCATCAAACAGAGAACATTTAGGGAATATCAGATACAGAGGGTTTTGTTTGAGGTTCCTTAACCTACTTAGAGAAAAGATGGGCCAAAGACAGAAGCCTACATTTATCCTCTAATAGTAACTTCATTAAACAAGATCAGACTCACAGCACAGAGGAAGAAACTAACGACCCAACATTACATCTAAGCACATAGGAACTTTGTGTTATCTACCCCTTCGATGAATTTTTTTCCCTAGTTGTTTGTTTTATTTGCTCTGGACAATTTTAATGGGGTAGTAAGTAATTCTGAAGAAGGGAAGAGGGTATTCAAGTCTCAAACTCTATACCTTCTTTGACTGTGTCATTTTTACAGCTCTTGTACACTGTTAACACTTTTATTTGCTGCTAATCAGTCTATTGTTGGTTTATTTTGACAAATTCAATTCATTGAGAACATTTCCAATTCTACATTCAACTCAAATAACCCAGTTACAATGAGCATTTCACCCACAGACTTACAGAAACAGTATTCTATCCAACTACATTGCCTCATTAAAACTAAAACATGACAAGGTAATAAAGGTGAACGATTACATAAAGTTAGTTTAAAATCTTTAAATGCCATCAAAACTATGCAATGCGTATTACCTCTACTTACTACTGACAAGACTACAAATCCAGACACTTCAATGGTGCTCCACATGAGAAAGTTATTTTTCATCAATCAGAAGTATGTATAATGAACATCATGGGTTGCATATTCATTTTTAAAATAAATAGTATGCATGTCTATAAACTAGAGCCTGGATCATCTAAGCTTATTTAATACTTACTGAATACATGATTCAGACTACAACCTACTTAAAGAGTCTCCATCACCTACTGATATAGTATAGCTGCTACAGTGTAATGTCCCTTCCATGATCAAAAAAGCACTCACAATATTGCTTGGACAAATGTATTTAGTGCGACTTCAAAAATCATTGCCTCCATTACATAAATGAGATACATGAGTGAATGCACATGACAAGGCAACAGATGACATCACAATAGCAAAAAAGATAACGTAAATAAAACTACATCTAGAATAGAGATAGTGCACTTCATTAGTAGTGCAAAATCTCTAATATATGTGTCAGTATACAGCACATCAGACCTAAGTATTGATCCAAGACATCTACATAAGAACTCAGTAGTTTTACACCAGGAGAAGCAGAGTTAACTTCCACCTTTGTTTTTAGCTGTAATAAAGTCATCCTCCTTTAATTTTCTTTCATCTTTTAATTCTTGTCTTCCATGAACTTAAACACTCAGGCTTTTATCTGTTGAATTATATTATTGACCTTATTCATCTAATTTTAGCATCAAATTCTTAAGATATATATAAATTCCTGGGCTTCAGTCCATTTCTGCTTTTTCTATGTACGATGTAGAAGTCTTCTGTGCATTGGGCCCGTTGGCCACTTCCAGAACTATCTATTTACTATGGTTAGCATTTTCTCAAACAAAGGGGCATCTCATCCTTCTGCACGCAAACTGTGTCTGCTGGTGATGAAGGCTTTCAGGTGAAGGTGGCATTCTAAGTTACATCTTCACTGTCTGACATGAAATATTATAAAATTCAAAGAAAAGTAATTAGTCTGTGGATTATGAGGACATTCATTATCCTTGGGAGCCTGTAACTTGAAAAGTTACCTTTATAATATCTTTTCTAGAATAGATACTAATTACAAGTTTGTGTTTCCTTTGTAAAAATTCTCATGGTGACTTGATCATTTCCTCGTATACAAAGTTTGCCTATCTGATAAAATTCATTTCAAAATAAACTTGTATGGCCAGAAATACCAATGTTTGTCCTACATTATACTATACTCATTTGTACTTTTTGATTTCTAAATTAATGAACAATTTCTCTAAGATCAAATAGTTGAAGTGAACAACTATACCTTCTATTTACTTGCTTTCTCAACCTGCCTGAACTTTACAATCTATTTAATAGTCATTTACCTAATCTTACTGCTAGAAATCCCAAAACAGGGAGAAGTTTCAATTTTCGACCAATCAATCTTCCTTAATGGATATTACAGATATATTAAATTTCCTCATAAAATTTATTTTGAATATGTCTTTATAGTTTATAATCTTAATTTGATTATTAGCAAGACTATATTTGTATCTTACATTATTATTTCATTTCTCCTCTCCTTTATGGTACAAACTCCAGGAAGCAATAATTAAGTCTGGTTCACCACTGCTTCCCTAGTACTAATACAATTCTCTATTCCACTGCTGGTTATAACAGCTGTGGTTCATATTCTGATTCCCACTCACTGTTCCAGACCACCCAAAGCAATTATAGGCCTTAAATAAAATGGACTAGTAGTGTCTAAATGCCCAACATGCTCAAATAATCCTTGCTTGACAGGATTATTTGAGCAACAATAAAGAAAGAATTCTTTCTACATGAGGACATCTATGCAAAAAGTTATATAATGAAGGTAAACGTTTAACAAAGTTACTAAGATGATTAAGTCACGTTAAGTAAAGTACAAACAGAAAACACAGTTAGCTACTCTGACAGCCTGAATGTGAGAGGAAAGGAGAAGGACTCTTGCACACCAGAGCATGGGGAACACAAGTTCAGACATGGCAAAAAGGTCAGTAAATGCTTTTGCCTTTTCCCCTTCTCTTCCACTCCATGTACCTTGTTAAACTGTTAGATTACATTCCAGAAGCTAGAGACCATGGACTATTCCCATATTTGGCCACTTCCTCCCCCTGAGGAGGATCTCTACTGATTTCCAGCTACCAAAATGTTGGAAGACTAGCAATCAAAAGCCCATTTTTTTTGGGGGGGGGGGGGGCTACCCTAATTAACCTAACAAACGACCTCATCTTAACAGAAAATGTCCCCTTTTATTTTTATAAACTGCCATTTACAAAGAGACTACATCTGTCTCCTCCCTATCCAGTGGCAGTCCCTTTGTCCCTTGGGACAAATTTCCCTTCCTCCCTTCCCCTTTGTATCTTTTCTCTTAACCTTTATCCTCTATACCCAATCTTTTGTCTCTTATTACCTGCCCTTTGTCCCTCTGGTGCAAATAAACCTTTGTGTTGAGAACTTGATCTTTGGGTATTATCCTGGGCCAACTTCGAGATTCTTTCAAAATGGTTTTTTTTGTTTGTTTGTTTGTTTTTTTTGTTTGTTTGTTTGTTTGTTTTTTTTGCCTATTAAGTAAAAGAGGAGGCCAAGGAAGACACTACAGCAAAGCTCTGGATATGAAAAAACAGCTTTTCCTTATATAGGCATTGTCTACTCTACAACAAATAAATTTATTAAAATGAATCTATTAAAATCACTCATATATCCTGTAAAATATACATATAAAAAGTTACCTACTTCTACAGAACAAGTAAAAAGCTATGCAAAAATGTAGCACACATACACCTAATACCTTAAGGTCTAATCTTCAAAATAGCTGCTTTACTTCCAAATATTAAAAAAAATAACTGAGAGTTTTCCCTAAAATGGAGATAAAAATAGTAAGGATGGCTACTTTTACAATTATATATATATATATATATATATATATATATATATACACACACACACACACACATACACACACACACACTTCATGCAAAAGTTTGAATAGAACTGAAAGAATTGAAATGTTTTATCTTTTGAGAAAGTTTTCAGAATAGTACTGGAGTAGCATCAACCCTAACAAAATACATAAGCCACTTGGAGGTTCTGAGAAATGGTTCTCACATATGACTGACTACCTGATAATTACTGTCCCAAAGGTCTCTGCTATAGCCTCACCCCTACATAAAGCCAACTGTATGCATGCATACACACACACACACACACATGCACACACGTGCACACACACAAATATAATCTCTATCTGTGCAAGCCTGCACTGATGATACACTTGCTGGTAATATCTATGGCTGAGGATTATGGCCATCTTCAGCAAGCATACTCATTTGCCTTTAAAAACTTGCACTGCCACAGTACTCCTTAATATACTCTTACTATACTATGGGCTGTGTCCGATTATGAGGCTATTCTATTCCCTTTATTAATCTTTAGAGAACCTTTCTCTGAATTTCACTTGGACCATACTTTTAGGAATTCAGTATACCATGTTCTAGTAACTATTAAGTCATCTGAGAAAATCTGAGGAATAAAAATAAGTAGGATTCATAACTTGATTTAAGCCTTATTAAAGATACAGAAAAAAGTGAAGTTCACTATTTTCCCGAGCCTTTTTTCATCCTGTAATACAATCTCTCAGCAAAACAAAGATTACTTTTAGAAACAAATTATAATTTAAGAAAAAAATTCTAAATGTAAAATGAAAAAGTCATAAACTAGGACAATAAGGTCAATTCAATACACAACAAAAAGTACAATTTAGTCTCTGCCCCAGTTTGTCAACTTCAAGAAACAATTACCTAGTCAAATGTATAAACACAACAGTGTTTTATCACGGTGCCTTTCAACTTTTCTTTTGGCTCTCATATTAAAACTTTCTGTCTCACACACACCATGGACTCTTCATAAACAACCATATGAATCTGTTTTATTTATTAAAAAACTCATTAAAAGTAGATCTTACATTCATACTCTTCTATATTACATTCCAAGCTTAGGCAGGTATGGTGGTAGGCAGATCCTGGACATGATCCAAGACATCAGATAGCAAACAGCTGGACAACTTACAAAGTTTCAGTTTTTTCTTTGATCCACTAGAGGAGTTCCAGGGTAATAAACAAACAAAACGAGGAAAGGGATTCCTCAGTGAGAAAAGAGTCTTGTCATCTAATACAAAAAGTGTTTGCAAGGCCGGGAGGTGGTGGCCCACGCCTTAAATCCCAGCACTTGGGAGGTGGAGGCAGGCAGATTTCTGAATTGGAGGACAGCCTGGTCTACACAGTGAGTTACAGGACAGCCCAGGCTACACAGAGAAGCTCTGTCTCTAAAAACCAAAAAAAAAAAAAAACAAACAAACAAAAAAAAAAGTGTTTGCAACTAATACAAATTTTAAGGAAGATTTTTATTGATTAGGGCCGAGAACAGGCTTTATAAACATACATGTGTTACCCAAAAGCTGGTAACATATTCTTCTTCACAGACCTGAAAACATTAAGATTAGGAGATGAAAGCAGCAGCAATTATTGGAGCAAAGGCAGGAACCCTGTGAGGATCTTTCTCTACCTTTCATTCAGAACAAAGCCTCACAATATGAGAAGTGAAACAAGCCTATGAATTTGATGCAAACCCAGTGTGGCTGAAAAAAAGAACAGAAACAAACAAAACAAAACCCATCTTCCTACTCTTACTTAGAAAGGAACACAGGAGCAAGGCCCAAGCCTACAGTTAGGGCAAGTCAAGATGGCCCCACACCAAAGATCTTACCTATATGTCCCAACCTGAACTCATGGCTTAAATGTGTATTTCCTCTCATCTTGCCAGCATGGCTAGAAATTACAAACAATTAAGCTACTTGTACTCATTGCCCATATAGTGTAGTGTCTCCAAGGCCTTCTAGTCCTTGATTTTATCTCCTCTAAAACAAACTATCTAGATTTAAATATCACCTCTACCACTTACTACCTATCTGATCTCAGAAAAATCATTTAACCCTTCTGAAATGCAATATTTTCAAATACATAGGCAAGGCATAAAGCATCCATGTCGTAAATATTTGTAATAATTAAACACAGAACACCTAAAAAGCCACCTGCCATAAAGAAAAAGCTCAATGAATGCTCTTCTGTTGTTATTAGCATTATATTTCTATTTTTTTCCTATCAGCTTACCCCCACCATCTCTTCTACCACAAATGCCAATCAGTTATTAACTCTTATCTATGTTACTGCCACTGTCAAATTGCTTTTCTTCCACTACATATACAATACCATATCTCTATCATATCTATATATATATTCTTTGTGCAGGAAGCAGAATGGTTTAAACTCAAAGTCATGTCTTTCTCCTGCTCATATCTATCATGAGACTCCCACATTGTTACTATAACATCCAAATTCCTCAGCATACATATAAATGCTCTCACTCCAAAGAAAGGTAAGTAAAAATAGTTACCCTGAAAGTCCCACTTCATCTCCCAGAATCTAACATATGCGAAACAAAAATTCACTTATGTTCACATATCAAAATGCTACTGTTTATTATTTATTAAAATTAGAGATCACCTTGAGTATGGTGGCTAGATCAATTTATCTTTGCACCTCAGAAACTTATTTCAGTGCATCACAAAACAATAAATGCTAGCTAAGTGAAGCTGGAAAAACATGAATAACATTGAAATATTCAGTCTCAGTTGTAATGGGAAAAAAATCCTATCCTAAGAGATCTCACAAAGATACTTAACATAAAATATGTGCATAGATTTTAGGAGGAAAATGCATCTCAATTAACAAAATTACCTGGATATGCATCTTACTATAATCACATACTGGCTGCAGAGATCTGAAATTTAATTATCTGTAATTTATTCAGTGGCTGGAATTCCGGTACCAATTTGACTTCCTTTATTAATTCAAGAGGCATAAAAATTCTGCTTCATAATGATGTCCAAAGAAAATTCCAATAGAAATAGAAATTTCAAGCTGATATGTTGGAGTGGAGGTTTTAGAACATATCACTTTTATAGCTTTATTGTAATTACAAACCCACAGTACACGTCTAAGGAGCTGAAACGTTTCTTCACTTAGGTTTTGTATCAAAGTACGTCTAAAAGTTCGTTTGAATATCAAAGAACTTCTAAAAGCTCCTTTTAAGATATGTAGCAGGGCAAAGTAGCTCATTCCTTTAATCCTATCACTCTGCCACAAAAGCCGGTGGATCTCTGCTAATTGTGCAACAGGTTTAAGCTTTTTTTCTGAAACTTGTCAGGCCAACTCACTAACGTTGCTACTTTAATTCGTGGGGACCGCGGTCCCCACACCGCTGATCTGCACCGGAGGAAGTAGGATGCTGGACACTTAGGGTTACTGCTGCCGCCACCACAGTGCACCTTCTCCACAACTACCCCAGATGTGGTTGTAAACAACCCTTCATGATCCAGGGCCGGACCACCGGCGACCACACCAAGAATTCCAAAATCCGAGCGTTCACTCACCCACGAAACACTGAAAATCCAGGTAACTGTTTTCAGCCTGCTCAAACGCGACTTCCGGAGCCCGGCAACACACGCATGCGCACTCCAATCACATTGCCAGCTTGTTGTAGGCGCTTCCTTTAACTAAAGGGACAGGCAGGCGGGGCCTCGGCCAATCTCCTCCCAGTTCGTCACGTAGGAAGCCCTCGGCTTCTCTTTCCACGCCTCTAATGGATTTTTCTGTGGGGTTGGGGAAAACTGCTCAAAGGACAGTGAACTGGCTTGAAAGAGTTCTAAATCCTGTAGCCAATTGGAGCCCTATTCCAAGAGAGACTCCAAATTCTGTTCAGTTGAATGAATGGCTCTGAGGCAAAACCCTTTGTTCACCTTCTATGTTAAGCACCCAAATGCACTTTTTACAGGATGTAAACAGATGAAGATAACGTTATTTTTAATCGCAGTTTAGGGCTATTGTGCTAGTTGTTAGTATTCTGTCTAAACTCCACCTCCCCAGTTACCTGGCAACAGCCAGGTAGGCCTGATCCACTATAAAAGGGGCTACTTGCCCCCTCCTCACTCTCTTACTCTTACCCTCTCTCCCTCTCTCTTACCCTCTTGCCTCTCTGTCCCCTCCCCCACCTTCCTCTCTCTCCACGTGGTCATGGCCCGCCTCTACTTCTCTTTTCTCTTATCTCTTCCACCTTCCTCTCCCCACCTTTGCCCTATCCCCTGAATAAACCTCCTCCCCCTTGGAACCGCATGGTCTGGAGTGGTCTGTTCTGAGCTGCGGTCGCACTTTTTCTTAAAACTAGCACTAGTTTCTGGCAAGTTGAAAAATATCAAGAACCCTTTGTTAGCCTGAAGAATTTTCTTCCTTCCCTATATTTTTGAGTGATTAAGAATTGTCATGAGCTTACAAAGTTTGTAATGATTAATTTCAGAATATAGAAATCTCCCCAGAAGATTTCACCTCAGTGATGCTGGTCTCTCTTAATCACAATTTCTTAGTTCCAGCTAACCAACATCAATTGTCCCCTTAGTCTCTTTCTCCTCTTGACTCTCAAACCAGAGCTATGTGGCCAAAGCTGCCAACCTCTGCTGCCTGCGGGGGATGAAACATGGCTCCTGTTCTATTACATTATCACCAGCTTTCTGTTTCCCAACTCCTTGACTGTCCTGAATCTTGCTCTGTAGATGGCCTTGAACTCATTGATCTGCATGCCTATCTCTTGGGATTAAAAATGTGCAAAGCTGCCTGTTTATAATATCTTACAGCTATCTGTTTCAGTGTTTTTCTACAGAGACCCAAGACTTTGTGTTAGCAGGCCGACTTAGGCCTATTGCTGATTTTAGGCCTTCACTGTATAAGCAAGGTTGCCCCTGACACTTATCAGTGAGTTTTGTGTTAATATGAAAGAAGCAAAATATATGGTTGTTCAGTGAATTATAGGTGGTGATATAAAAGAGTACACATTAGGTAATTTTAAGGCTTAAACTTTCACTAACAGTACTATGTTATGTACACATCAAGTTCACACATTGAGCTGATCTCATACACTGTGAAGTTTATCTGCTTCAAGGATTGTGCCTTTTGATTGTTCCCCTTACATAGGCACAAGAACATAAGAATCTTTCACATAAGTATTTTTTCCTCGTGGCAATATTTCCATTAATAAAGTTTCAGTTCTCAATGCACCAAAATGCCCTTCAGTTTAATTCAGTTTAGTTATAACTAACATAAATTTTTAGGAAGACACACCATGTATCATTTTACTATGGTACATTTCCTTACAGTCTGATATGTGAACTTTCATGAATTCATATCTAGATTTGTTATCTTTACTAGTTACTTGCATACCTGACAACAGAAAATTCAGATGACTTACCAATGATGTGCTGAACAACTATATGTGGGACCACACAGAAATATATATATTTATGTGTCTTGTATATGTATAGAGTGTGTAAATGTGTATATATGTATGTATGCATGTATCAGTGATTCTTTATATGTGACTGAGCATACTTATATCTCTGTATAGATGTTTGCTGAGTTCAGAAGACACCGTATGTATGTTGTTTATCCTCATCTTATACTCTTTCTGGCAAGGACTATTGTTCCTCACTACATGTCAGTAACTGGAGTGCAAGGGTTGGGGTGTTTGTCTACATTGTTTAACTGGCATAATATTTTAAAGATGAACAAATCTTTACTTGTAGGGGTTCTGGGGATTTATAATGTTGTCCTAACTCGTTCATGACAAGCACTTCATCCTAAAACTATCTTCTGAAGCCATGAAACATATTTCAATAGACAGAATCTCTAAATGTTTGTTCTTTGTCAGTATGCAAAGTGGTTCCTGGTATGACAAGGATGTGGATGACTCATACTTTCAATTGAAGTTGTTTATTGGTTCAACATTAAACAATTCCAAATAGAATTTTTTTGTAGACTGATACAGACATTTGTTTTTCTAAAAGGTTATCTGAAAAGCACACTATACATACCCATTATAATGTCAACCAAACAGAAATAGAGTGATTTTTATTTCCATTATCCATAGCTCTGATGATGCTACTTAAATGATGAAATGAAGAAATGAAGAGATGTCAAGTTTTCGTTTCCTTTCCAGGTTCCTCTAAATGTAGTTGTTAGCAGATAACCAACCTGCACAACTTCTTCCAAATGCAAACACATGATCATTTATTTGAGATCTGTCCACATGTAACTTCCCAAAATGTCTTTCTTACCAATTTTCTTCTTTCTATTTAATTTTTAACTTTTTATGGATTCTATGTGAATTTTATATTATGCACCCCAATCTCAAATATCTCCCCATGACTTCTATCTCCCCTCTGCCCTTACTACTTACAGTCCAAAAGAAAATTTAAAATGAAGCTAAAAATAATTTTACTATATTAGTGACTCGTGATTAATATTGATTTCAGCATTGTGTATGCTATGTACAATTAAAAATTTTGTTTATATATGTATTATATCTGCATATATGCATATGTATATAGATGTCTACAGAGGATAGAGAAGGGTATCAGTTCTCCTAGAAATGAGGTTACAGAAATTTTAAGCCAACTACTTGTTGGGCCTAACACAAGGTCTAATCTCCATTCCACCTTCACCCTTCAGTCACATACACAGGTGGAGGGCGGGAACAGGCCCTAGAGAGATTTACATACTAATGAGGTACCTGAAGGCCAGAGGTGGAGCCATTAAACATTCCTCCCCAGCCCTTCTCCCCTTCTCCCCTCCCCTTTTAACTCAGGTCGATCCTGGGTTTATGGGGATATGCATCCAGATCCATCCACCATCCGCCATGTGAATAAACCAGTTTTGGAAACCCAAGGGCTTCCTCGTGTGTTGGGGCCGCACCGCTATGAGGAACCGTGAGGAGCCAGGGAGAGGCTTTTAGTTAATGAGCAGCCAGGCCCAACTTCCAGCTGGAGGAACCCAGAGTGTTCCCAGCTGGGGACCCACAGCATGGTGGGAGGAACCATGGGATCCCCAGCCCCTTTTCCCAACAACTACTAGTGATATGAACTGAAATTTGCTCATCTGCAAGTGCAATAGATTCTCTAAGCTGCTGATCCATGTTTGTAGGTCCATATTTCATTTTTGAAATTACACATTAAGGTTGCATCTCCAAGGTTAGAATATAATTTTAATAGATAGTGATTTTATTTATGTTTTAGAAAGGATCTTGCTATTTAAAGGAGACTGATCTCAAATTTACTATGCAGCTGAGGCTGACCTCAAACTTATAACAATTCTGCTTCAGTTTCCTAAAGGTTAAATATTATTTTTATTTATTTATTTATTCACTTTACATCCCTATATCAGCCCCCTTCCTTCCAGAACCACCTCTCACAGATCTTAACTCCTTTCCTTCCTCTCCTTTTCCTGTGGGAAGAGGGAGCCTTCTTCTGGGTATCACATCCCCTCCACCACAACTCCATCAAATCACTGTAAGACTAGGTGTATATGCTCCCATTAAGGCCACACATGGCAGTCCAGTTAGGGAAATAGAATTCATAGGCAGGTGGGTAACAGATTTAGGGATTGTCCCTGCTCCAGCTGTTGGGGGACCTACATGAAGAACAAGCTGTACATTTGTATTTGTAGGGGACATAGCTTCCAGCCCATGCTTGTTCTTTGTACCCACAAGGGTTCAGATTAGCTGACTCTATTGTTCTTCCTGTCAAGTTCCTATCCTTTGGGTCACTCAATTTCTTCTCCAACTCTTCCATGAAACTTGATGAGCTCCACCTAATGTTCAACTGTGGGTCTTCGCATCTCTTTCCATTGGCTGAAGGCTCTCAGAGGACATGTACACTAGGCTCATGTCTGCAAGCATAACAGAGTATCATTAATAGTGTCAGGGATTGGTTCTTGCCCATGGGATTTGTTTCAATTTGAGCCAGTCATCATTTACACAATGGAATGATACTCAGCTATTAAAAACAAAGACATCATGAATTTCGTGGGCAAATGGATAGAACTAGAAAATATTCTGAGTGAAGTAAGTCAGACCCAAACGGCATACATGGTATGTAGTCACTTATAAGTTAGGATATTAGACATAAAGTACAGGATAATCATGTTATAATTCACAGGTCCAAAGAAGCCACAAGACAAGGAGGCCCCACTGAAGGATAGTTGCATCTTGTAAGACATGTATGGCAGCACGGTTTCTGATAGAGCTAAGGCTAGAAACCCAGGTGACCCTAAAGGGATGGCAGGCATTTCACCTGCTTCCCAGACATCAGACTCCTGGCACAAAGCTGCAGCCCTCCATAGATTCATGACCATTAAGGGCATATAAGGGCAATGACCCAAGCCCCTCCACAGGTAGAGGATGTGACCTGTCATCCGGTAGTCTCAAGACAGATCTTCATTTTAATGATGTAACTAAAGGCCTGGAGGCCTTAGCCAATAAACTCTCCTTCTCAGGCATTCCTCCCTGCAAAAGGTATTTAATCTCAAGACTGCCCTGAGAAGGCGGGTATAGTTTTACTCATCCACTTTCCACCATGACAATAAATGCCTTAAAACCATGGACTGTCTCTTTTCACTGGGATCTGTAGTGGGAGCCATGGAGGTCTTTGCCTATAGAGCTGCTGTCTAATCTCCCATAGAAGGCCTCTCTGTGATACCAGCTACAGTAGCAACCAAGCCAAGGCAAGCCCAATCCAGCCAAGGACTCATATGTGTGGCACCAGCCAGAGCTCCCCTAGCCCCCCCATCTTTCTCGGCCACGGGCTAGATCCAGCCACAGCCCCCACCACCACCACTCCATTCTCAGCTCTTCTGCGGTGTTCCCTACATCACAGCATTGGCCAGCAACAGCATGGGGTTAGTGTGGTCAAACTTCCTGTGTCCTGCCTCCCCAAAAGGCAGAGCATTGTTTCGGAAGCAGATGCAGGAATCCACTAACCCTACAGCATCTTCTGCAGAAGGGTAAATAAAATAGATATTGGAATTGAATGGAGAAAGAAAACAGGGAAAGAGGGGTTGGGGAGGGGAATGGGGTAGTGGAGGGTGAGTTGAGGCTCAGTTATAGGGAGAGTAAGGGAGAGAAAACATAAATTGTAGGTTGGTGAGTGAACAGTCTCTAGGACATGTCAGAACTTTTGATGGGGGTGGGGGATGCCATGGTGTCTATGGAGCGACTCTAGTTGATATTCCTGGCACTGGGCGATAGGAATACTGATGTAGCTACTTCCTATAGCTAGGCAGGACTCCTAATAGAGTCTCAACCCACACAACTTTTTACCCAAAATGTGTCCTTTTCACCCAAGATGTGCCGGGACAAAGATAGAGCAGAGATGGAGGGATTGTTCAAGCAATGGAGGGCACATATTTTTAAGAACAAACTAATAAAAAGAACTTTTTTCTACTTTAATTTTGAACCATATTGAATAAGTGGATAAACCAAAATGTCTTCTGGTATTCTAGTAGGTTTAATTTGCATGTAGATTTCAAATAATTTTGTTCAATTATTTAAACCCCACTTAGTAGTTCCCATTCACAAAATAAAGTGCTTTGAAGTCGTACTGAATAATTTGTTTATTATGGTTGTGATACTGAAAAAATATTCAATGTTTAAGACCACTTGCTTTGTAAGCTTGAGGATATGAGGTTGAGTCCCCAGCACTCATATAAAAAGCTAGGGAGGGCTGTGTATACCAGTTTCCCCAGTGTTGATATCAGTTGTGAGAGGCTGGGGGAATAGGTGGTTTGCAGGAGCTCAATTGCTAGCTAGCCTAGCAAAAAAGCAAACTTGTCATTCAGTGAGAGTCCTATCTCATGTCAATAAGGCTCATAGAGAAAGATATTTGACATATCGATCTAACCATTGGGTTGTGTGCAGATACAACTATATTTTCAGAGACACCACACAAATACATAGCACTCACACACAAAATGTATTTTTATGTTCCCTGGTTTATGTAGATCTAGAATGTAAGATCACTAATAATTAGAATTTTGCCTCCTTGAATTACTTTTTTTATACAGGTTTTCTCTGAGTATCCCTTGTTTTTCTGGAACTCACTTTGAAGACTCAGGGATCTGCATGCTTCTGCCTCTTGTGTGCTAGAATTCAAGCTGTGCACCAAAAGAAGCTTGGCTTATTCCCATTTCCATTTCTTCATAGACCATTTGAATGACAGTATCAATCACTGAAACTGAAGCTAATCAGTTAAGCTAGATTGGTGAGCCAAGAATCATCTGAGTATTTTCTCTATGCCATTTCTGAGGTGACAGATTATGTTGAATTCTGTCATAACCATCTGTAATGGCTATTTCTGGTTGCCAACTTGACGATATCTGGAATGAACTACAATCCAGAATTAAAGAGCTCACCTGTGATCCAGATCTTGAGGCTGGAAGACACAAGTTTCAGATCTGGATACTGGCATGAAGATCTTGAGACATAGTGGCTATGAAAAGCTTAGGCCCAGAAAAGGTAGTATATATATATCTTTAATCTAGCCTGCACCTTCTGCTGGAGACCTACATAAGGACATTGGAAGAAGGAAGATTCTATCTTCTTCAATGCTTGCATTCACTTGCCAGCCCATCTGTTGGACTCTATTTCTACAGAAGACCAGCTAAAACAAGTAGCCCTGTGGGACTGAGCAACTACTAAATTCTTATAATTCATATCTGACCATTGTTGGGGAGTTGGACTACAGCCTGTAAGTCATCATAATAAATTCCCTCAATACAGAAAGACATTCGATATGTTCTGTGACTCTAGAGAACCCTGACTAATATACCATCTTTTTAAAACTTTTTATTTTTGTGAATTTCATGTCATACACTCCAATCCAACTCATTTTTTCCACCACTTTGATCTGCCTCACTATTTGTAATGTCCTCCCCTAAAGAAAATGAAAAAACAATAAAAATAAAACTCAACAAACAAACAAAAACAACACATCATGGAAGCTGCAGTATGTCATAGTATGTCACATAGCACACTGCTTTGTTTATATCTGATCTGATTTATGTAGATCTCTTTGGTGAGAAACTGAAGAAAGCCTAACAGTCCATGAAATTAAAGCAAAGGAACATAGTTGCTGCTCAGGAGAACTGCTGCTTAGAGATGCTAGGAACTCCTGCTGTGTAAACAGTCTGATTGGTTCCCTGAATGCCAGGAAAATTTCTCAGGATCTTTGAACATGGTCAACATGGTATTTGAGACTGTAAGCGTAGTATAAAAGTTGGAGCCTATAAATAGGCTTATATAGTATGCAGAAGGGAATTTAAGTTTACATTATGTAAATAATTTAGGGACTGATCTCATGAAGGTCATGGTAGGGACAGTAAAATCATTGTCTCATCAGTATTTGTTTAGATTAGTTTATTTGCTTTGAATTGTTTTATTCATCAAAATTAATGTGATTATGAGTTTGGTGGTTATATTAAAATTGCTCTGGGAAAGAAGTCAAGCTAAACATTCAATGAATTTCACTTATTGGACCAAGGACATGCTATTTTGGAGGAAATGATCTGTATTTCTGTTGATAGGAAAGGAGAACAGGTTCTAGAAGAAGCTATGGAGATTCATTAGCACAATTCAACAGGTTTGGATGTCTGGTAAAATTTATTTTACAATTATAGATAGGTTGTCATGTTAAGGCATAATCAAAGTGAAAGAGTTAAAAATTTTTAAACCTTCCACAGATGGAGTCAAGAGTGCAGATCAGCTTGTTCTGCATTCTGGGTCCTAGGAAACTAGCTATCCACAAGACAAAATAGATGATAGATTAAATAGAGTTCAGAGCTGGGAGTTCAAGATAGCGTGACCAAGTGCTATGGGTACCAGAAACTAAAAACTGACCGTAAGATAGATTGAATAGGGTTTGAGCTGAGAGTTCAAGTTAGTGTTCCTGTGCACCCTGGATACCAGGAGAGTTTGAGTTGTGCACCCTGGATACCAGGAGAGTTTGAGTTGGGAGTTCTCAGTGTGCCCATACATCCTGGATACCAGGAACTTGACTGATTACGTATAGGCTCTTAGAGAATAGCCTGTTCCTTGTACCCTGTCACAAACTGAATAATGGGCTGGGACTTTCCACAGGTGCTCTCCAATAGCCCTCCCTTACTCCCCCTGGGTTGTTGTTCCCCCCCTGAGTTGTGGTTTTGGGCTTTAAATTCTTTCTGTCTCCAAAGCCCTGGGGTCAGACCCCATTGCCCCTGCATGGGCTACAGGTCTTGACCTCAGTATACTGATTAAAATATGCCTTTTGCTGATTACATCAAGTTTGGTGTCTTGCAGTTATTGGGGTGGCAGCGATTTCCTGAGGCCTGGGTGAGGTCCTCCATTCGTGGGGGCCTTACAAAAGAAGTGGTCATAATTTTGAGCAGGAAGGAAATAGATGGGATGGTTTGATTCAGGGCCTCTAATAGCTGCTTTATAAACTGTTAAGGGCCAGATAGCAAATCCATAGTTATGTTAGATTCTGATTTAATGATAAAAAGTCTTTTCAGGCCTTCCAGTCTGGGCCAGAGCACTGAACAGATCTTGGGTGGCAGCTCTGCCTGAAATCTCTAAGGACCCATAGGAAGGCAGGGCTCCCAGGTGCTCTAACTTGGGCAGTATCTTAGGTAAGCAGACAGCAACGCCTACCCCAAACAGGGAGTAACTGGGACCCACAAGGACCTAGGAAGTTACTCCCGGCCCAGAGCACTGGTTCCTTCCAGTCTGGGCCCAGGAACTGAGCAGATCTCAGACAGCATCTCTGCCCCCAATATCTAAGCAATATCTAGCAATATCTAAGCACTGGTTCCTTCTGGTCTTGGCCAGAGCACTAAGCAGATCTTGGGTGGCAGCACTACCCCCAATATCTAAGAACCCAGAGGAAGCAGGGCTCCCAGAGCTCTAACCTGGGCAGTATCCTATCTGCACCTGAGCACTGAGCAGATTTTGGGCTCCAGCTTTTACCCCAGTAGTTACACCTGAAGACCCCCAAACTCAGGAGACCCTTACTCAAGTCTTGGGAAATCATGGCCACCCAAAAATCACAAGACACCATACCTGGATGCAATCAGCAGAGGTTTATTAGAGAGAGTTGGCCAGCCAAGGTCAATTCATTCACTTATGCAGGAGTTGAACTGACAAAAGACCAGAAAGCTGAGGGGCTTTTTATAGCACAGGGTGGGGAAAGGGAGGAACTTTCGTGAGGTTACACATGATTGGTTGCTGTACAATTTTTGAACATCAGCAGGCTGTACGAGATGATGGGGGTGGAGGGCAGTTCCTGCAGGCAGAAGCTTATCTAGGTTAGCAGAGCATCTAGTTAGACTTAAATTACAGCTTTCTGGAACACTGGGAAGACCTCAAGGGGGGTTACAAGGAAACATAACATAAAGTACACTTATCTTTTATAAAGATGTAACCTCACCCAACCATTCATCTTGTGGTCAGCCAGTTCCTGGGACCACCCAGATGACTTACATCTTTCTTTGTAGTCAGGAATGTGTCTTCCTGCTTTGGGCCTTCCCCACCCACAGGTGGGTTCTCTTCCCTGAGGCTTGAGGAATGTTAATCCAGCAAGTCTCCTCTGACTCAGGGATAATGTTCTCCTCCTGGAATGTATCCCAGGGCAGTGAAGGCCTAAAATCTTATATTCAGTTCCTCTTTCTGGAACTAGTGAACCTCCATTATTTTGCTCAGGTCTAGAGGTAAAGAAAAAGTCAGAATATATTTTACAAAATGATCTTCATAAATTTTCACTTTACACACCCACCCCACACAGTTCTGATACAACCAAGATAATAGGAAAGACAGGCTCCAGTCAGAGACAGGGCAGGTAGCACTAAGGAGATACAGATGGCAAAAGGCAAGTGCAAGAACATAAGCATCAACAACTGAGGGTACTTGGCATCATCAGAACCTAGTTCTCCCACACAAGAAAGTCCTGAATTCCCCGTATTACTAGGAAAGCAAGATTCAGATTTAAAATCCCTTCTAATGATAGAAAGTGCTTTGCTTTCAGTGTTCCCGCTATAAATTTTAGAGAACCTATGAAGAGATATCAATGGAAGGTCTTGCCTCAGGGTATGGCTAACAGTCCTACCTTGTGCCAAAAGTTTGTGGCTTCAGCCATAGAGGGTGTTAGAACCATGTGGAAGCAAATCTACATGATTCATTTCATGGATGATATTTTAATAGCAGGGAAAAATGGAAAACAGGTACTCCAGTGCTTTGATGATCTTATCACAGCTTTTCAGGTTGCAGGATTACAAATAGCACCAGAAAAAGTACAATTACAATATCCATATACTTATTTAGGATTTCAGATTGATAGTCCACGTATTATTAATAGTAAGACCACCTTGAGGACTGATTCCCTTAAGGCACTTAGTGATTTCCAAAAAATATTGGGAGACATTAATTGGCTACGACCATATTTGAAACTCACCACAGGAGAATTGAAGCCTCTGTTTGAGATTTTCAAAGGAGATCCTTACCCTAAGTCTCACAGGGCTCTAACAGAGGAGGGTAGAAAAGCTTTACAGAAGGTTGAGAATGCTATTTCATACCAATTTGTAACTCATATAAATTATTCTAAGCCTTTTTATTTTCTTATTTTTAACACTAAACTAACTCCTACTGCAGGTTTTTTGAAAACTGCACCCATATTATGGGTCCATCTTCCCTCATCCCCTAAGAAGGTTCTTTATCCATACTATGTTGCTGTAACTGATATGATTATGTTGGGCAGAGATAATAGCCAAAAATATTTTGGAAAGGATCCTGATGTAATAGTACAACCCTATACAAGGCATCAGGTTGATTGGCTTATGCAGAGTCTGGCCTATTGCATGTGCCTCATTTGCTGGTCAGATAGATCATCATTATCCATCAGATAAATTGATTCAGTTTTGTAATCACAATGAATTTGGTTTTCCATTTCATACTGCGCATGCACCTATCAAGGGAGCATTGCTAGTTTTTACTGATGGTTCCTCATCAGGAAGAGTTGCTTATGCCTTTCAAGATCAAGTAGTCTCCTTTGCTACATTATCTGTGTCAGCTCAATTGGTTGAATTATATGCAGTTATTGCTGTGTTTCAAGCATTTCCAAATCAAACCATTAATATTTATACAGATAGCTCATATATAGCTCAATCTATCCCTCTGCTAGAAACTGCTGTGCAAATAAAGAATTCCTCAGGAGCAGCCAATTTGTTTTAACAGTGCCAACAATTAATTTTGAGGAGACGGTGTAAATTCTTTATAGGACACCTGAAAGACCACACTGGGTTACCAGGTCCTCTCTCTGAGGAAAACACAAAGGCAGATCTAGCTACTAGTGTAGCTGCAGTGACTTTATCAGATCTGCTGTAGGAAGCCACGGTTAGTGGTGATACATTCTGCCATTGCAAGATGGCGCTGATATCCTGTGTCTCCACAAGTAAACAACTGACTGCGCAGGTGCAAAAGGCAAAAAGCGCACCAAAGTCACTGCCCATCCCGGGGCGTATTATGGGTAATGAGTGAACAACCAATCAGAAGTGAACACGTCACTCTAGGGTGTATATAAGCAGTACCTTTTCCGGTCTTTCTGTCTTTCCGCTTCTGCTTATACAAGAAGTAAAGCCTCGGTGTAGTAACCACCCAAACACTGTCTCACGTGTCTTTTTCGCGGGCAAAGGGGACATGGAGGGGCTCAGAACATCTGGCGTTGAAACCCGGGAATTTCAAGGCACAGCGGAGACCCCCCCAATTTTGGGGCGGGTTAAAAAACTACAGGAATGGGGTACGTCTCTGGGAGATATGCCTGGGGTGGAAGCCTTCGTTGCGAGCGGACTTTCACTCACCGCCACCGCTCCACTAGCTAACCTCTTGCTCGCGTTGCTTTTGCTTTCAGCTATTAGTGCAAGTCAAGAGGTTTCAGGAGAGGGCCACCCTAGCATACCAGAACCAGAGCATGTTAGCCGGCATCAGGCCAAAGAGCCTGGAGATCAGGCCAAAGAGCCTGGAGATCAGGCCAAAGAGCCTGGAGAAACAGATAAGGCCAAAGAGCCTGGAGAAAGAAAGGAGTACTCAAAAGAAACAAGGGCTACTGCAGAGCCTATTAAGGTTAAGGACCCTCCACCAGCTGCTGGAAAGAGAGTGGATGACAAAAGGACCCTCCTTTATGGCAGAATCTTTGGGGAACAAGCAATGCCAGTGATAGAACAGATGATCTTTGAAAATGCCGCAGCTGAATGCCGTGCAGCCATTGTCCCTCGTAGGAACAAGGGGCTACAAGACTGGCTGAGAGCCTGTTGCGGCCCAGGGAGGGGAGCTGTTTGTGCTTATTCCACAGGTGAAGACAATCCAATTTGGGTCCCTACGAGGCTGGTGCAGATTGTGAAGAATGAAGCTACATTGCAAGATTATGGCTCTGATTCCCCTGATACTGATGTTCGATTTGGGGATAAGTATTCCACTATGGGCCATAGTTAGATCTTGGCCTGTTCCCATGCCAGTACATTCAAATTCTGCTGTGCTGCCTTTGTTTACAGCTATTGAGTGTTACTTGGTTGCCCCGTATTCACGGCGCACCTGCCAGCAGCCTGAGTTATATAATGCTACAAGTTTTCCATTAAATTTTACACTTTGTTTTGCGGCAACAAAACTTTATAGCATAAAGGTAATCTACTTGGTGTTGATTTTAGAGAAAATAGATTGCTTACATCGTTAAAGATTGGTTTTGTTTCTCAAAAATATGGTTATACTCTAATATTACAAAAGAGGCTTAAAAACATAGTTAAACTGCCAATATTCCATTGGCTACAGTTGGTAGTTCAACTGAGAGTTTGAAAATTTTTGATTTGCCTATGTTTATAGAGAAAAGATACAACACGTGTCTTTTAAAGTTTACAGTTTAAATTTAAGGTTTAAAGTTAAAGTTAAAATCAAAATCACACAATTCAGGCCTAGCCAAGTCTCAGAGAACAGGCCGGAGGGAGGTTAATCGCATTTACATTTGAATTAAGACAATGCAGACTGAGCTGCAGAAGCCCAGGTGCTAAGCATCCCTTTTGTTCTGGGTCTTCACTGCCAGGTCCTAGAGGTGTGTTTACCGGAATTCGTCTTTTGTCTTCATTGTTTCTTTTGAGAAGAGGGATAAATCTAAGACCCAAAGACTTTACAGCAGTCTGTGGGCTAAAAGTTATGATTATGCTGGAGACATTAAAATTATGCCTACTTCCCTCCATGAGTATAACTGTACCTGCTGATAAAATATTGTTCAAATTGTTCTAATTCCTTTATATTCAAAGCTGTTAAAAATGAGATGCTTTGGATTCCTCTAATGTATGTAACAATTATTAGAGAATAAGGTTGGCTTTTATCTGATATATTCATTGGACTAAAAAAAGATTGGTTATTAAATTCATCCAAAATAAAGTTCAAATTTAAGATTTATACAGCCTAACTTGCCTACTCCAGCTGCCATTTCAGTAAATGCTTATAGAATTATTATAGATATAAAAGATGTTTTTATACCATCCTTTTATATTTCTGGTTTACAGGCAGTAAATTTATTCATAATTTTTAAGAGCCCATGAAGCGATATTTGTTAGAAATAATTGCTTCAGAAAATGGTTAATTGTTTTACATTATATATATATATATATATAACTATTGTTGTTGCTTTAATACAAAAAATTAAGAGGTTAAATCTTTTAGTGTATATTATTCATTGTGTGATACTTTATTAGTGGATTTCTCTAAAGAAGCGTTTTCTTCAAGCCTTTGCTCCAATATAATGAGCTTTCAAAATTTTTTTAGAGTACTTGTTGCTCCAGAAAGGATTCAAAGACGGTGTCTTTCAATATTTGAGACCTCAGTTATATCTTAATCAGATTGTGACACAGAAAACTCTAATAAAAATAGATAGTTAGGGTTAGAGAGATGGCTCAGCCGTTAAAGGCTAGACTTGTAATTTAAAATATAAAGGCTGAACTCCCAGCAACCACATGGTGGCTCACAACCATTTGTGGTGGGGATCTAACTCCATCTTCTGGCTTGTGAGTGTACATGCAAAAGAAAATGGTTTACTTTTAATCTTGATTTGCTCTTAGTGATTTTTAAAAGTTGTTTAGAGATATTAATTGGCTAAAACCTCATCTTAAGCTTACCATAGGAGGATTTAAACCTCTGTTTGATATTTTCAAAGGGATGCAAGTCCTAATTCCCCTTGACAATTAACTAATAAAAGATAGATAGCTTTGCTGAAAATAAAGTAAGCTGTTAGTTATCAACAGATAAATTATATAGACTATGATAAATTGTTGGCTGTTTGTGTTGTTACTACTTATATTTCCACAACAGCCCTTTGATAAAAGAAACCATTAATGTGGATTTATACAAGATTATATGATAAAATCCTAAAAACGTTTTGGATAAAAGGTTTATTCCTTTATTCCAAATAGCAATTAAATTGATTATTGAAAAATAGTGATATTTGGCCTATTACATGACAAACATTTTAGACAAATTTGACAACCATATGTTATAGTTTTTCTCTATACATGCCTTTATATTTCCTAAAGTTTACTATGCATGCAGACCATAGAAAAGATGTTTGCTATATTTACTATATTTACAGATGCCTCATCTATTGAGAAGACAGTATATGTAATTAAATCATATGTGTATTTTCTTGAGTTTACCCTCTTCAACACAATTAAATTATGTGTTGTAGCCACTGTTTAGAATGTTAAAAAAAGGTGTATCTGCCTTTGTCTTGTTGAATGGTATATTTCATGAAGTACAAAATGTTTCAGCTACACGATCTAATATCTCTAGCCATTTGAATAACATTAAAATTAATAAGGTGTTTAGGAATGCATCTGCACAACTGGTGTTGGTGTGTGTGGACCCCCCATTTTTCTTTACGTTATCCAACTTTCAGAATAATTCTGATATCTTGGATTGTAAGAATGTTACATGCCTTTTGGCACAATGCTGGAATGGATCACTAGACCTAGCCTTGGTTGTGCACGTGCCTACCTTTGTGCCCATCCCAGTAGAAGCTGATCCTGAAACTTTCCCTACTACATCATTATTGAGACATAAAAGAGACTTTGTCATTACTGCAGCCATTATCACTGCTATTACCATCTCTGCAGCTGCAGCTGTGACAGCTGGCACAGACATGGTTAATAAAGTTACAGTAGCCACTGTTGTTAATCAAATTTCAGAAAAGGCCTCTGAGGTTTTGACCATTCTACAGAAAGTGGATGCATATCAGGCATCCTGTTGGTCAATCAGAGAGTTGATTTGCTCCAAGCCCATGTGGAGCAGCTCATGGATGTGGTTCAAATGAGCTGCGTGTCAGCAACCCCACATCTAGGTATTACACCTCTGAGATTTGTGAATGATGCATTTATTCAAAGCCATAATCTTTCTGCTTATTTAAAAAGGAATTGGACTGGGGAGTTGGACCAGATGCAGCAGCAATTGCAGATCCGGATTTCGAGCCTTAATGGAACACGAGCCATTACCCCTGGCGATTTTACTTCTTGGCTTACCTCTGCCTTTTCTTTCTTTCTTAAAGGGTGGGGATAGGCCTGTTTGGTGCAGCCCTATGCTGTGGATTAGTGTTCATGATGGTTGGTCTGTAAGCTCAGAGCCCAACAAAAACGTGACAAGGCTGCTATCACCCAAGCACTCATAGCCTTGAGCAAGCATCTCCCCCTGAAATTTGGCTATCTAGGTTAAGAAAGTAGCCGATGACTGAGACCCCCAGTCGATGCACCCCAAGGGTTCAGCCCATTGCACTGGGTCGATGAGAGGTCTAAGTTCAGCCAGCCCTTACCTGAATAACTGTGGTACCTGAATATCTAGAGGTGTTGCGAGTGGGTACTCAACAGGGAATGCTCCATGAGTGTGGATAGATTTCCCAAAAGTATGCCTGATTGCACAAAGGTTTGATGCCAAGAAACCTCCCCTGGTGGCACCCCAGGGTGGAGGCTCCCTTTCCCCGTCAAAAGGCATCGAGATGGGTATGGGAAGTAAACCCATTACAATATCTCATTTTGCAGAGGGGATCAGGCCTCTGCTTTCCCTCACTGAGTTGGTGCGGCACTTGATAGGCAAAAGGCTGTTCCATATTATTAATTTAAACAGGAGGAGATGTAGGAAGCCGCGGTTAGCGGTGATACATTCTGCCATTGCAAGATGGCGCTGACATCCCATATCTCCACAAGTAAACAACTGACTGCGCAGGTACAAAAGGCAAAAAGCGCGCCAAAGTCACTGCCCATCCCGGGGCGTATTATGGGTAATGAGTGAACCGCCAATCAGAAGTGAACACGTCACTCTAGGATGTATATAAGCAGTGCCTTTTCCGGTCTTTCCGTCTTTCCGCTTCTGCTTATACAAGAAGTAAAGCCTCACTGTAGTAACCACCTGAACACTGTCTCACGTGTCTTTTTCGCGGGCGAAGGGGACACGGAGGGGCTCGAAACAATCTGCCATCTAACTTGGATCAGGCCATAAAGGCTCATGAGTTACATCACATTAATTCTAAAACTTTAAAAATTATGTTTAAAATTACCAGAGAACAAGCTAAACAAATTGTTAAACAATGTCAATCATGGGTTACACTTTTACCAGTTCCTCATTTGGGCATAAATCCAAAGGGACTGATATCAAACAGTATCTGGCAAATGGATGTTACTCATTATAATGAATTTGGCAAACAAAAATATATACATGTATGTGTAGATACATACAGTGATTTTATTTATGCAACATTACAATCTGGAGAAACAAGCAAGCACGCGATCACTCATATGCTTGCTACAATTGCTATATTGGGTGTGCCTAAACAGATAAAGACTGACAATGGCCCAGGTTATACAAGCTCTAGTTTCCACCAATTCTGTGAAAAATTG
The DNA here is from genome assembly GCF_011762505.2 of Arvicanthis niloticus. NCBI lineage: Eukaryota > Metazoa > Chordata > Mammalia > Rodentia > Muridae > Arvicanthis > Arvicanthis niloticus. The sequence goes on along the minus strand of NC_047669.1, from coordinate 130,430 downwards.
GGAATACTACATAAAACTGGTATTCCATATAATCTACAGGGCCAAGGTATGGTAAAAAGGGTGCATCAAACCATTAAATGTCAATTTGAAAAAATTAAAAAGGAGTAATGGTACCCTACTAAGGGATCCCCCAGAAATATCCTTCATCACACACTCTTTATTTTACATTTTTTAACTTTGGATTCTGAAGGAAAATCTGCTGTAGATAGATTCTGGCATCCTGATGCCAAAAAGAATTTTGCAACAGTCCTCTGGAAAGACTCATTAACTGGAGCCTGGAATGGGCCAGATCCAGTGCTTATCTGGGGAAGAGGTTCTGTCTGCATATATTCCCAAACTGCAGATGCTGCAAACTGGCTCCCAGAAAGACTGAGTAAACAAATAGACAACAATAACAAATCCAGGGAAGAGTAAACCTCCTGAGAATCATAATATTTCTTTACAGGAGACATAAAGATGCTTCTCAATTACCTTCAGACTGGAACAGATCAACCAGCAAACCTGACTTGGGAAGTCCACAATGTGGAAGGAGACATCACCACACATACCTCCATGGTGGTTCTATTGGACTCTTAGTTCCCCAACTTATGATTTAGTGGGAACATTTTTTAGATCCAGGAGAAAACCCACTACCACAGTTACTATAGTTGTTTTTTGGGTTTGAGATAGACTAGAGCAGAAACAAGGATTTCCTTATTTGTTTTGTTAAGATCAAAACTATGACCAGTTCTGTATTTCTATAGATTTAGATTCTGCTATAACACATTTGTAAACACAATAGAAGAGGCTTATACTTTTTACTCCTCAGATAGAGGGAGTTCTGTGTTGCCTTTAAAAAAGGGTGTTGCTGTTATACCAACTGTTCAGGCATTGTTACGTCTCTTGTCTCTCTGGTCCATGCTGTTCAACAAACTGATGGCTTCTGTATGACAACAGATAGACACTATTCAAATGAAACCCATACAGGTCCATTATTACAGGCTAGAAGTAGGGGATTGTAAAACCTCTGTCATCAAGACAAACGAGAATTATCCCCTAACTTATGCAATAAGCCAGATAGTCAATGATGGGTAAAAGAACACTTCAAGACCCTTGCCCCTAAAAAGGGAGGCCTCACTATCCTAAGACAGGAGCTCAACCGATGGCTGTTGAGTATCCAAAGATAGGAAAGGGAGGCTGGGGTCATTTGTTCCAACCTAAGACAGGCACGGTTTCCATAAGTTTTCCCAACCTTCTCTTTTGAAAAAAAATTTTTTCACAATTTTTGAAAAAAAAAAAAAAGAGGGACCTGTGGGAGCCGACAGAAGGCAGCTATCATCCTTGCAGCCATCTTGAGCCATATGCCCTGATAAGAGATTTCATTACATTAGCCTATAACAGCTGAGCACACTCTGATAACATCTTATTTTAGATACTCAGGATCTTCCCTTGGGTATGTGAGACTTAAAGGTGTGTGACTTAAGGGTGTGACTTAGAGATCAGATTCAGAGACAAGGCCTAAGGGCATGACTTAAAGGCGTGACTTAGAGGCGTGGCTTAGAAGTGAGACATATAAAAGGCAAGAGGCAGACGGAAGAGTTCAGTACAAATTAGAGTAGGAATTAGGCATTGAGGAAGAAGACTTATAAGGTATTAGGCACTTGGCACTTGGAGGAAGAATGTGGAATTAGACATTAGGCACTTAGCACTTGGAAATTGGAGGCACTAGGGACTAAGAACTAGTGACTAGGAACTCAAGACTTGAGACTTGAAGAGAAGAAGAAAGACTGAAGAATAAACGGAATTGAATCACACTCTGTCTGGTCTCCATTCCTCTAGTCCATCCTCACTCTCTCTCTCTTGCTGAACCCTAACCCGCAGACCCGAGCAGCTTGGGGCAGTGCAGGCTTTAACAACTTAGCCCCCAAGGCTTTGGCAGTATGGGTTCCAACATTGACAGAATGGTCCGAGATATTTTGGCCCCCAAACGTGGGGTAGTGCAGTTCTCAACATTTCTGACCCCAAATGTGGGGTAGCTCGGGTCACAACAATAGAGGACTTTAAGAAGGACATAAATAATACTCTCAAAGAATTTGAGGAGAACACAGGTAAACAGGTAGAAGCCCTTAAAGTAGAAACACAAAAATCTTTTAAAGAATTACAAGAGAACACAGCAAAACAGGAGAGGGAATTGAAAAAACTATCCAAGGCATAAAAATGGAAGTAGAAACAATCAAGAAGTCACAAAGGGAGACTACCATGGAGACAGGAAACCTAGGAAAGAAATCAGGAGTCATAGACACAAGCATCACCAACAGAATACAAAAGATAGAAGAGAGAACCTCAGGTGCAGAAGATACCATAGAAAATATTCACACAACTGTCAAAGGAAATGCAAAATGCAAAAGTTCTTAACACAAAATATCTAGGAAATCCAGGACACAATGAGGAGACCAAACCTAAGGATAATAGGTGTAGATGAGAGTGAAAATTCCCAACTTAAAGGGCCAATAAATATCTTCAACAAAATTATAGAAGAAAACTTCCCTAATCTAAAGAACGAGATGCCCTTAAACATACAAGAAGCCTATAGAATGCCAAATAGACTAGACCAGAAAAGAAATACCTCCCATCACATAATAATAAAAACACCAAGTGCACGAAACAAAGAAAGAATAGTAAATGCAGTAAGGGAAAAAGATCAAGTAACATATAAAGGCAGACCTATCAGAATTATACCAAACTTCTCACCAGATACTATGAAAGCTGTAAAATTCTGGACAGATGTCATACAGACCCTAAGAGAACACAAATGCCAGCCCAGGTACTATACCAGCAAAACTCTCAGTTACCATAGATGGAGAAGCCAATATATTCCATGACAAAACCAAATTTATACAATATATTTCCACAAACCCAGCATTACAAGGGATAATAGCAGGAAAGCTCCAATACAAGGAGGGAAATTATACCCTAGAAAGAGCAAGAAAGTAACCCTCTTCCAACAAATCCAAAAGAAGATAGCCACACAAAGATAACTTCGCCTCTAATAACAAAAATAACAGGAAACAACAATCAATGTTCCTTAACATCTGCTAACATCAATGGAGTCAATTCCCCCAATTAAAAGACATAGGCTAATGGACTGGATACATAAACAGGACCCAGCATTTTGCTGCATACTGGAAAGCCACCTCAGTGCAAAGACAGACTCTATCTTAGAGTAAAAGGCTGGAAAACAATTTTTCAAGCAAATGGTCCTAAAAAATAAGCTAAAGTAGCCATTCTAAAATATCTATCCTGAGAACACAAAGGGAGGGACTCATGGCTCCAACTGACTCATGGATCCAGACATGACAGAGGCAGGCCAAAAGAAGACTAGATTCCAGAATTCAAACAAACAAATATCTTGATACTAAAATTTGTTTTGAGAGTTGTACATTGCAGAATACATAGCCTTGGTGTGTCTACTCATCAGGCAAGCTGAACAGACCTTCTCGAATCTCTGATGTCCTGGAATTCCAGCTAGATGCACTAAAGACATAGTGTCAGAGGCTTATCAATTTACTCTCCCCCACACACCCCCTCTTCTAATATCTCAACACCCATAATCAGCTTGAAGAAGTTAATGAAGAGTCGTAGCTACTATTCCCTGGGCTTGGGGACTGAGGTGGTTAATATTGGGCTGTCTTTCTAGGGAAAAATAGTGGTTTTGGTGGAAGAGGGAGGATTAGCTAGGATTTATTGCATAGCCATAACCTACTGGTAGAAATATGTGTAACTGTTATCAAGATGAAGTTATAATTTCTTAAATGATACAAAATTTACTTTGATTTCAAATTTAAGGTTTTCATTGGTACGAGCTTCTTATTGATATAAAAGTGAGATGAATATTGTTACTATCATAGGCAATGTGCCTGTATAACACATTTAGGAATACAAGGCTTAGACCCAGTCCTTCTTTAACTTTTTAAAACTTATTTGAGATGGTTAGACTGTCAGTTAAGGGCCTATAGCAAATTCATGGCTTTGAGTTTATTGTTAGGGTGTTTTCTATATTTTATTTAGAAATAGCTGAGAGGAGTTAACAGACAACAGTTCATATTGCCTTACATAGATAGTTGGTTTTCAAAACATCAGAAATCCACAGAATTGACATTACAAACATTTCTGTATAAATGTTCATTTTGATTAGAGACCTCTGAGCTCCTGGCAGCTTCCTGTCTTGGATTCTAAAAAGAAATTGAGCATCTTTGGAATTATTCCAATTGTGGTGAGACAGCCACTAGGCAAGAATTGCCTCTTTCCTCCTATAGACAAATTACTGTCCAGAAAAGGACACAATTGCAGAATAGTTGAATGATTATATCTGCCAAGACAGAGTAATCGGCAGTTAATAATTCTGCATCAGTAGGTCTGTCAGATGATCCTGGGCCAGAAGGCCGAAGATTGGATGCTACAAAGTTATGTGGTATAGGGACTGTCCAGGTGTCCAGCAGTCTTCATAAATTGGCTAAGTTTTAGAAGCTATGCTTTGTGCTTCCCATAATTTTAGTTAACTCAGTCATTCTGGATTTCTGATGGGGTTGAAAACTTATAGTCTCATAGCCAATCCTTGCCATTTACTTTGAGAGAAAAGTTTTGAGATGATGGTTTTCAGGTGACATTCATTCTAAAGCCAAGAAAAAAAAAGCCAGGTTCAGAACTAAGCCTTTTTTTTTTTTTTTTTTTTTTTTTTTTTTTTTTTTTTGAATGAGTGATGGCTTGGTATTTTTTTTTCCATTTTTTTATTAGATATTTTATTTACACTTCAGATGCCATCCCCTTTCCCCATTCCCCCCATAGAAAACCCCTCTCCTATGCTCCCTTTCCCTTTTTGCATCTATACATTTTTTAACATGTTAATCATAGGCTTTATAAGTTTGGTATTGCTCAATCAGAGGTGTAACCCACTACCCAACCTAGATGTATAAACTATCTTTAACTGGTGGAGATACATGAACATATGCCTCCCTGTCTCCCCCCCTTTCTCTCTTACATCACCTAGCTTCTCCTCTCCTTCTTCTCCTCCTCTTCTTACTAATTCTTTTCCTCTCAGTACTCCTCCCACCTTAGCTCCTCCTACATATCACCCTTCCTGTTAAAATGAAACTTTTCTCTCAAAATACAATTAGAGTATAATTATGCCAATTTGTACCCGTGAGGTACAAGATTGTCCTAATACCCAGTCCATCATTTTGTATACTAACCAGAACCTCTGTCATCTATACTAACTAAAACACATATTTCTGAACCTGGCTTTTTCCTTGTCTTTAGAATGAATGTCAGTTGAAAACCATCCACTTAAATCTTTTCTCTAGCTCTAGCTAGGATTTCCAATACTGTATTGAATAGGTAAGGTGAGAGTGGGCAGCCTTGTCTATTCCCTGATCTTAGTGGGATTGCTTCAAGTTTCACTCCATTTACTTTGATGTTGGCTACTGTCTTGCTGTATATTGCTTTTACTATGTTTTGGTATGCACTTTGAATTCCTGATCTTTCCAAGACTTTTAACATGAAGGGATATTGAATTTTGTCAAATGCTTTCTCAGCGTTTAGTGAGATGACCATGTGGTTTTAAATATTCATAAGAGAGACTGGTCTATAGTTCTCTTTCTTTGTTGGGTCTTTCTGTGCTTTAGGTATGAGTGTAATGGTAGCTTCATAGAACGAATTGGGTAGTGTTCCTTCTGTTTCTATTCAATGGAATAGCTTGAAGAGGGTTGCTATTAGGTCTTCCTTGAAGTTCTGAAAGAATTCTGCACTGAAACCATCTGGCCCCGGACATTTTTTAGTGGGAAGATTTTTAATGACTGTTTCTACTTCTTTAGGAGTTATGCAACTGTTTATATGGTTTATCTGCTCGTCGTTTAACTTTGGTACCTGGTATCTATCTAGAAAATTGTCCATTTCATCCAGATTTTCCAATTTTGTTGAGTATAGGCCTTTGTAGTAGGATCTGATGATTTTTAAAATTTCCTCTGTTTCTGTTGCTATGTCTCCCTTTTCAGTCCTGATTTTATTAACTTGAATACTGTCTCTGCGACCTTTGGTTAGTCTGGCTAAGGGTTTGTCTATCTTGTTGATTTTCTCAAAGAACCAGCTTCTGGTTTTGTTGATATTTTGTATAGTTTTTTTGTTTCAGCTTGGTTGATTTCAGCCCTGAGTTTGATTATTTCCTGCCGTCTACTCCTCTTGGGTATATTAGCTTCTTTTTGTTCTAACGCTTTCAGGTGTGCTGTCAATTTATTAACGTATGTTCTTCCCATTTTCTTTTTGTGGTCACTTAGAGCTATGATTTTTCCTCTTAGTACTGCTTTCATGGAGTCCCACAAATTTTGATATGATGTGTCCTTATTTTCATTTAAATCTAAAAAGTCTTTAATTTTTTCTTTTTTTCTTCCTTGACCAAGTTATCATTGAGTAGAGCGTTGTTCAGTTTCCACGTGTATGTGGGCTTTCTGTTGTTTTTGTCCATGTCAAAGATGAGTCTTAGTCCATGGTGGTCTGCTAAGGTACTAGGGATTATTTCAATCTTTTTGTATCTGTTGAGGCCTCTTTTGTGACCAATTATATGGTCTATTTTGGAGAAGGTACCATGAGGTGCTGAGAAGAAGGTATATTCTTTTGTTTTAGGATGAAATGTTCTATAGATGTCAGTTAAGTCCAATTGGTTCATATCTTCTGTTAGTTTCACTGTGTCTCGGTTTAGTTTCTGTTTCCATGATCTGTCCATAGCTGAGAGTGGGGTGTTGAAATCTCCCACTATTATTGTGTGAGGTGCAATGTATGCTTTAAGCTTTAGTAAAGTTTCTTTTATGTATGTGGGTGCCCTTGCATTTGGGGCATAGATGTTGAGAATTGCGAGTTCCTCTTTGTATATTTTTCCTTTGAAGAATATGAAGTGTCCTTCTTTATCTTTTTTGATTACTTCTGGTTGAAAACTGATTTTATTTGATATTAGAATTGCTACTCCTGCTTGTTTCTTGGGACCATTTGCTTGGAAGATTGTTTTCCAACCTTTTACTCTGAGGTAGTGTCTGTCTTTTTCACAAAGGTGCATTTCCTGAATGCAGCAAAATGCTGGGTCCTGCTTACGTATCCAGTCTGATAGTCTATGTCTTTTTATTGGAGAATTGAGTCCATTGATATTAAGAGATATTAAGGAGATATGAATGTTGTTTCCTGTTATTTTTGTTATTGGCAGTGGAGATATGTTTGTGTAGCTACCTTCTTTTAAGGCTTTTGGAAGATTACTTTCTTGCTTTTTCTAGGTTGTAGTTTCCCTCCTTGTGTTGGAGTTTTCCACCAATTATCCTGCGAAGTGCTGGATTTGTGTTCAGATACTGTGTAAATTTGGATTTGTCATGAAATATTTTGGTTTCTCCATCAATAATGATTGAGAGTTTTGCTGGGTATAATAGTCTGGGCTGGCATTTGTGTTCTCTTAGGGTCTGTATGATATCGGACCAGGATCTTCTGGCTTTTATGGTCTCTGGTGAGAAGTCTGGTGTAATTCTTATAGGACTGCCTTTATATGTTACTTTGCCTTTTTCCCTTACTGCTTTTAGTATTTTATCTTTGTTTTGTACATTTGATGTTTTGACTATTATGTGGCAGGAAGTATTTCTTTTCTGGTCTAAACTATTTGGAGTTCTGTAGGCTTCTTGTATATTTATGGACATCTCTTTCTGTAGGTTAGGGAAGTTTTCCTCTATAATTTTGTTGAGGATATTTACTGGTCCTTTAAGTTGGGAGTCTTCCCCCTCATCTATACCTATTATCCTTAGGTTTGGCCTTCTCATTGTGTCTTGGATTTCTTGTATATTTTGGGTTAGTAGCTTTTTGTATTTTGCATTTTCTTTGACAGTTGTGTCAATGTTTTTTATGGTATCTTCTGCACATGAGATTCTCTCTTCCATCTCTTGTATTCTGTTGGTGACACTTGTGTCTATGACTCCTGATCTTTTTTTTTTTTTTTTTTTTTAGGTTTTCTCTCTCCAGCATAGTCTCCCTTTGTGATTTCTTTATTGTTTCTACTTCCATTTTTAGATCTTGCATGGTTTTGTTTAATTCCTTCTCCCATTTGGCTGCATTTTCTTGCAATTCCTTAAGGGATTTTTGTGTTTCCTCTTTAAGGGTTTCTTTCTGTCTACCAGTGTTCTCCTTAAATTCTTTGAGAGTGTTATTTATGTCTTTCTTAAAGCCCTCTATCATCATCATGAGAAGTGATTTTAATTCTGAATCCTGCTTTTCTGATGTGATGGGGTGTTCAGGGCTTGCTATGATGGGGGAACTGGGTTCTGATGATGCCATGTAACTTGGGTTTCTGTTGCTTACATTCTTGCTCTTGCCTTTTGCCATCTGGTTAACTCTAGTACTGCCTGTACTTGCTGTCTCTGACTGAAGCCTGCCTTTCCGGTAACTCACTTGTGTCTGATCTCCTAGGGGTCCAGATGTCTCTGTGGTCTTTTCCAGCTGCACTGATTACAGTGGTACCTCTAGGATGCCTCAAGATATGGTGCCTCCAAGGTAGTAGTCCAGCTAGGTGTCTGCTGTTCTGGGTGCAGTGTCTCCTCTAGGATATCTCAGGATATGTTGTCTGATGAGTTGAGTTCAGTTGTTCCTCTGTGGCTCTGGGTTGAGTGGACCTTCCAGTATGTCTCAGGTGGAATCTGGGGTCCACACAACAGCAGACCAGGCAGAGGTCTGGTCCAGGCCTCAGATCCGGGAGAGGGGTGGAAGGGGAGTGTTATCCCGCAGGGGTGGGGAGGGGGGTATCTGCTGGAATCTGAGTGCTCACAACACCCAGCTATGGGCTTAGGGCAGTATGTGGGTCATCCTACCTAATGATGTCTGTGGGATCCGATCCTTGGAGCCTCCAGAATGTCTCCGGAAGACTCCAGGACCACACAACAGTAGACCGGGCAGAGGTCTGGTCCAGGTCTCAGATCCGGGAGAGGGGTGAAGAACTAAGTCTTTTATTTAGGAGAGATGACAGAGGTTCTGGTTAGTCAACAAAATGATGGCCTGGGTATTAGGTCTATCTTGCACCTTACTGACATAAATTGGTATAGTTATGCTCTAACTGTATTTTGAGAGAAAAGTTTTATTTTAACAGGAAGGGTGATATGTAGGAGGAGCTAAGGTGAGAGGAGTATGAAGAGGAGGAGTAAGGAGAGGAGGAGGAGAAGGAGAGGAGGAGGAGAAGGAGAGGAGGAGTAAGGAGAGGAGAGAGAAAGAGAGAGGGAGGCAGACATGGAGGCAGATGTTCACATGTCTCTGCCAGTCAAAGATAGTTGATATATCTAGGTTGGGTATTAGGTTACACTTCTGATTGATATTGAGCATTACCAAACTTATAAAGCCTTTGATTAACATTAAAAAAAATGTATAAAAGCAAAAAGGAGAAGGGAGCATGGAATAGGGTTTTTCTAGGGAGGGGAAATGGGGAATGGGGATGGCATCTGAAATGTAAATAAAATATCCAATAAAAAAGTGAAAAAAGTGTTTTCAGTTTACTCAAATAGAAATGTCTAAGAGTAGTTAAAGTTTAACAGTTCAGAGATACTTTCCTTAGATAGTTTTCAAATACATCAGAAATCCACAGAATTTCGCATTTAATGTCATCTCATTATTAAGAATCATTTGACCATGACACATGTCTGCTCCTGACAGTTTCCTCATTTCACTTCAAAGAAGACTTGAGCATCTTTACCTCCAGGTGAGGTTGAATAAGTGGCAATGTAGCCAGTGGCAGAAATTGCTTGTATCATTTACAGACAATATACTGTTCAAGAAGGACAAACATAGGTGGGATAGTCAAAAACAAAGCTCTGCCAAGACAGAATAAGCTGGTCTTTCATATTTTCTGATTCACAAAAGGTTTGCAGATGGTTCTGGGCTGGAAGTCTGAATACAGGTGCTCCTATTATGTTATAAGAAATTAGGGGCTGTTCATTTAGTCATCTGTCTCTATAATTGTTTAAGTTTTGGAAGCTCTAGTGCTTCCTATAATCTCAGGGAATATTTAATTTGTTCTCAGGTTACTGAAGGGATTGAATGGTAGTTATAGTCTCATAATCAAACTCGTATTGTTTAGCATTGAGAGAGACATTATAAAGTAGAAGGCATGGATTTCAGATGATGTTACAGGCTAAAATATAAACATAATTCAGGGGTAGAATTTTAGGTCTTTTAGTTAGGAATGATGCTAGAGTCCTTTATTTATTTGACAAATATGATAGACTGGATATTAATTGTATATCATGGTTTGTAATTGACATGATTGTTACAGTTTTGTTCAACTTACATCTGAGAGAGGATTTTTTTAATTGGACAGAAAATGTGAGACATAGGGGTGATTCTGAGCTCTGATCTGGAATCTGAATGTAAAGTCTGAAGGTCTTGTTCCTTTATTTATTCTTGATTGATCAATAAAGATGCTAGCAGCCAATGGCTGGGTGGAAGAGGTGAGATTTTCAGGTTCCTGTAAGTTGGGTAAGAGACACAAGAGGAGAAATGAGGATTCACCATGCTTCAGAGGAAGAAAGATCTACCAGCCATGTTATATTTTATGTGGTATAGTCATTGGCCACTTCCCTGACTGGGCCTGGGGTAGCAGGTGGGAGATTAGAAATGCAACTAAGCTGAAGGAAGATTTAGAGGTGTTGAGCTAGGAGTGAAGGTAAAAGCACAATAGCTGCAAGCGTCTTAGATGTGCCTAGCCATTGAGCTAAAAGCATATTAAAATATGTTAATATGTGTATGTGTATGTGTATGTGTATGTGTATGTGTGTGTGTTTCATCCATCAATCCGGGTTGGCTCCTGGGTGAGTGCACCAGTGAGTGTGTGTGTCCAGCTGGAAACACAAGCCGGAAGTGTGGTAGACAAATTACATGCTACAGGTGATTGATGATAACACTGTAAAGCAATGTAAATCATGTGTAATTCCATTTGTCATGCAGACATGTCTAGGTGAGTAAAATCAGTGAAGCATGTCCAGAAGCCAGGGTGCTCCTACTGTCTTTTGTGGCATCTATAAACACTACTTGTGCTGAAACCTGGGATTTTAGGTACTAGCATCTCACATCTTGATGCAGAGTCAGCAAGTTCACTGGAAGTTAAATGATCATCAATTTGAAAGGGACACACAACAGATCTAATATTAAAGCCATCTGAAGTGTTTAGCACAAATTTTAAATCTATTTTTTAATCATAAGGAATAAAAATGTAAAGGGTTAATCTAACTTTTCCACTTGTAAACATATCTAGCTTTGCATTATTTTAATTAAAAAGAAGCCTACTATGCATTTAATATATAATAAAAGCAATAGATGTTCAGGAAATTGAACAGAGGTGTGTGACAATTGGGGAACTGGGGAAATGGGGAACTGGGGTAGCAACAAGAAAGTCCCGGATGCAAGGAAACCAAGAGCCTGCCAAGACCCCGCAGGAATGACATTAGCTGAAATACCCCACAAAGGGGAGGGAGAACTTGTCTAGATCATATCCAGAGGTGAGACATGCCCTCTGGTTGAGGGATGGGGACAACCCCATCTCTAAAATGTTAACCCAGAATTTCTCCTGTCTAAAAGAAATACAGGGACAGAATGGAGACTGAAGGAAAGGCCATCCAGAGACTGCCCCACCTGGGGATCCACCCTAAATGGTGACACCAAACCCAGACACTATTGCTGAATCCAAGAAGTACTTGTTGACAGGTGGGAAGTGCAGCTGATACAGCTGTCTCCTGAGAGGCTCTGCCAGATCTGCAATACAGATGCAGATGCTTGCAGCCAGCCATTAGACTAAGCACAGGGAACCCAATGGAGAAGTTGGGGGAAGAACTGAAGGAGCTGAAGGGGCCTTATCTGGGATCAATGGGAGGGGAAGCCGGTGGTACTATGATGCCCCAGTATAGAGGAATGTTAGGCAGTGAGGTGGGAGTAGGTGGGTGGTTGGAGGAGCACTCTAATTGAACTAGAGTAAGGGGGGGGATGAGATAGGGGGTTTGCAGAGAGAAAGCAGGATAGTGGATAACATTTGAAATGTAAATAAATAAAATATACAATAAGAAAATAAAAAGCAATAGAAAACATTTTCTTTGCTGCCCTAATATTTATAGCAGGAAATTTTAGGATAATTGAAGCAACTTCTGCCCTTGGAGATAGATAGATTGCAGGCTGGTGTTCTCATACTCAAATAGCTTAGAAATTAACATTCCTACCTCTCCATTAACCATCAGGCCACAACAGACTGCAAAATATAAGAAACAAAAATATCCATATTGCTGACCAAAGTGATTGTGTATGTGTACATGAATGAAAATAGTTACACAATTATCACATTGTACAAAACTGAAATTCAAATAATGCAAAGACCTCAACATAAAACCAGATACACTGAGACAGGTAAAAGAGAAAGTAGAAAGTAGCCTTGACATCATTGACACAAGAGACTTCCTAAACAGAACACTGATAGGGGAGACACTACAGGACAAAAATTAAGAAGTGAGACCTTATAAAACTTAAATGCTTCTATAAGACAAAGGACAGCATCAGTTGGACAATGTGGTAACCTAAAAAATGGATATATATATATATATATATGCCAATTTCATATAAGATAGAAGACTCAGATCTAAAATATATAAAGAACTTAAGAAACTCTATTTTTTAACAGCTGGCAGAGATCTAAACAGAGAATTCTCAATGTAGAAAACTTACGTAGAAACACTTAAAGAAATATTTCAACAGTCTTAACCTTCAGGGAAAAGCAAATCAAAACTACTTTATAATTCTATCTTACTCCTATCAGAATGTTGAAGATCAGTGGCATAAGTGAGAACTTATGCTAGGAGGATATAGACCTAGAGTAGATCATCCTGAGTGAGTTAATCCAAGCTCAGCAAGACAAATGTAGTACATACTCACTTAAGTGCATAGTAGCCATAAAGTTCAGGATAACCATGCTAAAATCTACAGACCAAAAGAAGCTAATTAACAAAGAGTACCCATGGGTCTGATGTTTGAATCTCACTGAGAAAAGGAAATAAAATAGATATAGGAAGTGAAGAGAGAAAGATTGTGGAGTGAAAAAGATCTAAAGTGTGGGGGGGGGTGATGCAGGGAGAGACAGAGAATAGGGAGAGAACTGGAGTATGTGGAGGGAGGCATCTCCTGGATAAGCTATAAACCTAGGACAATGGAAGCTAGTAGGAATCTTTGAGGGTGACAGTGACTGAGACTCCTAACAGAAAGGGCAATGAAGCCTGAAATGGCCATCTCTTGTGGCCAGAAAAAGTTCCAATGGAGGGATTGTGACACAGCCCAGCCTCAAAAGAGTAAACCCGGGATTCTCCTGACCACAAGATATGTGGAGATAAAGATGGAGCATAGATGAAAGGGATAGCCAACCACTGACTGGCCCAGCCTGACACCCATGCCATGAGAAAGAGTCTACTCCTCACACTACTAATGTTCTGCAGTACATCCAAGAAAGCTGCTTGGCATGATTCTTTTCTGAGATGCTTCACCCAGCAACTGGTAGGAAGAAATGAGGATATTTACAACAAAACACTGGGCAGAGATTCAGGGATTCTATAGAGGGCCGATGGACTGAAGAAATCAGGGAGGTCAAGAACGCCAGAAAAAAACCATACTGAATCAACTACCTGGGACCCAAAGGGGTCCAAAGAATGAAATGTCAGAAGCCATCTAGGAAAGGCTAAGGCTAGTGAACAACTTCCTGAGCTAGTCTAACATTTTTCCATGATGTGTCATGGGTGAGCTCTGGAAGGAAAGTCCCCAAGAAACTTTGTCTCAAGGTTGATTGATTTGCCTTTCCTGTCATTACTAAATTAATATAATAATTCCTGGGCATTAGCCTACCCTATTGGGCAGATTTGATGCAGATTAATGAAGATGTAGTCTTTTGTAGCAATGGTATGAAGCAATATAGATGATTTCTACAAGTGATTTGAAACCCTCTATAAGAAAAACTGTAATTAGAGCTCTGTAAACCCTATGTGTCATGGGCTATTTGTACTAGGGTAGAAAGCAGGCATGAAAAAGATTTTCAATTAAGGAAAACATTTGTTTTTTTGCTGTAAAATAATTATTTTATAACTAAAAGTAATAAAAGGGAATGAATGATTTATTGTAGGTAAAAGGGCAGAAGATAAAATATTGACTGTGTTTATCTATATAAAACTTCAATGCTAATGAGACAATAGGTAGATGATTTTCCTCTTAACTTAGTCATAAGAATTACAGTTTTTAGATCTTGGTAGACCTATGGAGCTAATGACAATATGTAGTTAGGTAATTAGTTTTAATGGAAACACATGCAAACATCTCTGTTGTTAGTTCTTATCCAATTTATGATTTGAATTTATGTTTGAACTTGTGATGTTTTGAAAAAAGATGTTTAGAATACCATGCCATCATGTATTTTGAAAAAGTACAAGAACTAGGAACAATGATAACAGACAGAAGAGAAGAGAGAAAAGAAAGAGCAGAATAGAGAGAACCAAGAAAGCAGGCAGGCTTCTATTATGGGAAAGACTTGTTCTTAATAGCAGGGCTTCTTCATACTGACAAGGACAGGGTTTTTTCCTTAAACACTTGGATATCATTCATTTAATAATAGAACAGAACAGAACAGAACAGAACAGCTTTTTCCTTCTCTATGCAATGAGTGTTGGAGCTTATTTTTCACCAAGAATGATTTAGTTCTTTCTGTGCTGGAACTTGGATTTCTGCTACATCCATCAAATATGTATGTGTATATATACAAATATAAACATATACATATACCTGTCTGTGTGTGTACATATACAAATATAGGGGTGTGTGTGTGTAACTACGTAAGTTAATGAAAATGTGATAGGTAGCCTGACAAAAGTATATGCATGTATGAATATGCATGTATGAATGTATGTATGAATATGTGTTTATGTATATTTGCTTTTGTAAAAGAGCTTTATTCTACAGTAAGGAATAAGAAGAGAGAAAATCATGTGTAATTACATTTGATGTATAGACACATTTAGTAAATAAACATCAGTGAAGCTTCTCCAAATGCCAGTAGGTTACCCCTTCCAACTTTTGTGGCATTCACAAATACTGTTTTTGCAGAAGGTATCAACTGAAACTTTGGACTGTTAAGGGATAAAATGGCAGGATAGCATGTTTTAATGAAGAGGCAACAGGTTTACTAGAAAGAAAATGATCATCAATTTTTAAGAGATATACAACAACTCTCATTTTAATGTCATGTAAAGAATTTAACAAAAATTATTATTTTTCAGTCATAAGGAATAAAATTTAAAGGCTTAATCCAATTTTTCTTTTTTCATACAAGTCTTATCTTGCATTATTTTCAGCAGAAAGAAGAGTATCATACAAATAACATATAATAAAAGCAATAAGAAACAAATCTTTTTAGCTCTTCAGAGATTGGTAGCAGCAAATTTTTAATATAATTGAGGTACCTTCTACTTTTGGACTGTTACAGCCAGAGCTAACATCAGTATATGAAGGTAAAATATCAACACTAATGCAGGTGCAATCATTAATATCTCCTTTCTTTTGAAAAGGATAGATGTCAGTCTGTCAAGATGCATTAGCAGTTTCATATGCAAGTAGGTTGAAAAATAATCACTCGTGGCTTTCCATTATCCCTCAAGCAACAACACCTGTAAAAGATGAGAAACAAAATGTACACATGGGTAGCCAAACTTGTTATCTACATTTAGAAGAATGAAATAGTCACATAATTATCACCCTGCACAAAATTCAGTATACATGGCATCAATGGCCTCAACATAAAATCAGATGCAGTGAACCATATAGTGTTCCGCGCACCTCCTCAGCCCCTTTTCGCCCGCGAATAAGGACATGAGAGACAATAATCGGGTATCACTGCAGACGAGGATTTACTTCTTGTAACAGTAAAGTGGAAAGATGGAAAGAGCCAGAAGAGGCACCACTTAGATACATCCTAGAGTGACATGTTCACTTCTGATTGACTGTTCACTCATCACCCAATATTACGCCTTGGGATTGGCCAGTGACTTGGTGGGCTTTCTGCCTTTGCAGCTGCACAGATAATTGTTTACTACTGGGAAGACACGAGGCCAGCGCCATCTTGGAATGGCAAACGTATAACCACTGACCACGGCTTCCTACATCTCTCCCTGTTTAAATTATTAATATGAAACAGCCTTTTGTCTATTAAACACAGTACCAATCAAGATTCAAACTCAAGCCCGATCAAGCAAACTCCATCTTGGGGGAATAAACGATCAAGAGCTTATAGCCCAAAGATTCTCCCTTACCCTTCCAGGTGCAATGGAAACAAGTCCTCTGGGTGCAAGGGCTAAGGAGATATAAAGAGGAATTGACACCCATCCCTGTGCAATGGAGTATAGCTCCCAGGAGTGCAAGGGCTGTCAACCTACTAATCAGGTACCACAGCTATTTAGGCAAGGGCTGGCTGGACTTAGACCTCTCATCGACCCAGTGCAATGGGCTGAACCCTTGGGGTGCATCGACTCGGGGTCTCAGTCATCGGCTACTTTCTTAGCCTAGATAGTCAAATTTCAGGGAGAGATGCCTGCTCCAAGGCTGCGAGTGCTTGGACTAAAGCGGCCTTGTCATGTTTTTGCTGGGCTCTGAGCTTACAGACCAACCATACATGAACACTAATCCACAACATAGGGCGGCACCAAGCAGGCCTATTCCCACCCATTTAAGAAAGAAAGAAAAAGGCAGAAAAAATTTAAGAGGTAAAATCTCCAGGGGTAGCAGGTTCCACTCATGTTCCAACAAGGCTCGAAATCCGGATTTGCAATTGCTGCTGCACCAGGTCTAGCTCCCCAGTCCAATTCTCCTTTAAATAAGCAGAAAGATTATGGCTTTGAATAAATGTTTCATTCACAAATCTCAGAGGTGTAATACCTAGATGTGGGGTTGCTGACACGCAGCTTATTTGAACCACATCCGTGAGCTGCTCCACATGGGCTTGGAGCCAATCAACTCTCTGATTGACCAAAGTCTCTTTTAAGTCTCCATAATGATGTACTGGGATGGGCACAAAGGTAGGCACATGCACAACCAAGGCTAGGTCTAATGATCCATTCCAGCATTGTGCTAAAAGCATGTAACATTCTTACAATCCAAGATATCAGAATTATTCTGAAAGTTGGATAACATAAAGAAAAATGGAGGGTCTACATACACCAACACCGGTTGTGCAGATGTATTCCTAAACACCTTATTAATTTTAATGTTATTCAAATGGCTAGAGATATTAAATCGTGTAGCCGAAACATTCTGCACTTCATGAAGCACACCATTCAACAAGACAAAGGCAGATATACCCCTTTTTAACATTTTAAACAATGGCTACAACACATAATTTAATTGTGTTGAAGCAGGATAAACTCAAGAAAATACACATATGATTTAATTTAGGACTTGCATCCCTTTGAAAATATCAAACAGAGGTTTAAATCCTCCTATGGTAAGCTTAAGATGAGGTTTTAGCCAAATAATATCTCTTAACAACTTTTAAAAATCACTAAGAGCAAATCAAGATTAAAAGTAAACCATTTTCCTTTTGCATGTACATTCACAAGCCAGAAGATGGCGTTAGATCCCCACCACAAATGGTTGTGAGCCACCATGTGGTTGCTGGCAGTTCAGCCTTTATATTTTAAAAATCTAGCTTTTAACGGCTGAGCCATTTCTCTAGCCCCAACCTGTCTCAAATATTGAAAGACACTGTCTTTGAATCCTTTTTTGGAGTAACAAGTACTCTAAAAATTTTTAAAGCTTGTTATATTGGAGCAATGGCTTGCAGAAAAAATTTCTTTAGAGAAATCTGCTAATAAAGTATCACACAATGAATAATACACACTAAAAGATTTAGCCTCTTAATTTTTTGTATTAAAGCAGCAACAATATTTATATATATATAATGTAAAACAATTAACCATTTTCTGAAGCAATTATTTTTAACAAATATCGCATCATGGGCTCTTAAAAATTATGAATAAATTTACTACCTGTAAACCTTTTATCTTTACCAGAAATGTAAAGGGATAATATAAAAACATCTTTTATATAAGCATTTACTGAAATGGCAGCTGGAGTAGGCAAGTTAGGCTGTATAAATCTTAAATTTGAACTTTATTTTGGATTAATTTAATAACCAATCTTTTTTGTCCAATGAATATATCAGATAAAAGCCAACCTTAATCTCTAATAATTGCTACAATATTAGAGGAATCCAAAGCATCTCATTTTTAACAACTCTGAATACAAAGGAATTAAAACAACCTGAACCATACTCTATCAGCAGGCACAGCTATACTCATGGAGGGAAGCAGGCATAATTTTAATTTCTGTAGCATAAACATAACTTTTAGCCCACAGACTGTTGTAAAGTCTTTGGTTCTTAGGTTTACCCCTCCTCTCACAAGAAACAATGAGGACAAAAGACGAATTCCCTTAAGCACATTTCTAGGGCCAGGTCTAAAGACTCAGAACAAAAGGGAATGCTAGCACCTGGGCTTCTGCAGCTAAGTCTGTATTTTCTTAATTCAAATGTAAATGTACTTAACCTCCCTCTGCCTGCTCTCTGAGGCTTGGCTATGCCGAATTGTGTGGTTTTGATTTTTAACTTAAAACCTTTGTGAGAACAAAATTTGAAAGCAGCATTGTAACAATAACAAAAATTCATGGTCAGCAAAGACCACCAACAATTTGTTAAATATAGTCATAATAAAAATATTAAGCCCCTGCAGGGGCAGGGTGACAAAAAATAAAGGCATACAAGGGCATGCCCAGACAAGTCCAAACAAGCCCAAGTGAGTAATGGGCTATCTGGTGTTTACTTTTCTCTCCCTCCCTTTTCTGGGAGGTCCGAGTTTCTGCAAGTTCTGCCAGTTCTGCAAGTTGCTGATGTTTGAAATATCCAATCATATGTAACCTCGCCAAATTTTCCCGCTCTCCCCAACCCCTACCGATAAATATCCCAAGTTCCCTGGGTCCAGGGCCGGAACCTCTATCTCCTGTGTGAGATATGTTCCAGCCCGAGGGCCCTCGTCATTAAACCTCCTCTGCAATTGCATCAAGAAGGTCTCTCGTGTGTCCTTGGGGCGTGCAGGTCCGGACTTGGGTGAGGGTCCCCTTGCGGGGGGGTCTTACACCTTAAATTTAAACTGTAAACCTTAAAAGACACGTGTTGTATCTTTTCTCTATAAAAATAGGCAAATTAAAAAACCAATCTTTAACGATGTACCGAGTGGATTACCTTTATGTTATAAAGTTTTGCTGCCAGAAAACAAAGTGTAAAATCTAATGGGAAACTTGTAGCATTTATGACCCAGGCTTTTGGCAGATGCGCCTGAGGCCAGGGCAACCAAGTAACATTCAATAGCTTTAATCAAAAGGCAGTACTTCAGCATTTGAATATACTGGCAAGAGAACAGTTCAAGATCTGACTATGGCCCACAGTGGTATACTTATCGCCAAATGGAACTTCAGTATCAGGAGACTCAGAGCTGTAATCTTGCAACCTAGCTTCATTCTTCACAATCTGCACCAGCCACGTAGGGCCCAAATTGAATTGTTTTCACCTGTGGAATAAGCACAAACAGCCTCCCTTCCCGGGCCACAGCAAGCCCTTAGCCAATCTTGTAGCCTCTTGTTCTTACGAGGGACAATGGCTGCACGGCATTCAGCTGTGGCATTTTCAAAAATCATCTCTTCTATCACTGGCATTGTTTGCTCTGAGCTTGCGGGACACTCCCTGTGTGCCCGCCGCGATTTCCAGGGCAGACTATCTCCCTCCTCTGTCTGCCTTTCGCGCCACGCTCCCTTGCTCTGCCGGGCTGCAAGCCGCCATACATAGCAGAGCGCAGACGCTTCCCCAAAGATTCTGTCATAATGGAGGATCCTTTTTTCCTCCGACCTCTCTCCACCCGCTGGTGAAGGTTTCTTAGCTTTAATAGGCCCTGCAGCAGCCCCTATTCCTCCTGAATATTCTTTCCTATAACAAAGCTCTTTGGCTTGCCTCTGTTGTCCAGACTTCCTTGTCTGTTTCTCTTTTCCAAGCTCTATGGCTTGATGCCGGCTCCCACACCCTGGTTCTGATAGCTTGGAGCAGACCTTTTTTGAAACCCCTTGACTTGCCCTACTAGCTGTGCTTCAGGCTAGATCCTCACAACACAAGTAGGCTAAAAGCAAAAACCACACGAGCAAGAGGCCAGCTACTGCAGCAGCGGCAGTGAATGAAAATTCGGTCACAACGAAGGTTTCCACCCCAAGCATACCTTTCAGAGATGTACCTCGACTCCTGCAGTTTGTTAACCAGCTCCAAAACTTAGGTGGTCTTCCGCAGCGCCTTGAAATTCACGGGTTCTCGGCGCCAGATGTTCCGCACACCTCCCGAGCCTCTTTTCGCCCGCGAATAAGGACATGAGAGACAATAATCGGGTATCACTGCAGACGAGGATTTACTTCTTGTAACAGTAAAGTGGAAAGACGGAAAGAGCCAGAAGAGGCACCATTTAGATACATCCTAGAGTGACGTGTTCACTTCTGATTGACTGTTCACTCATCACCCAATATTACACCTCGGGATTGGCCAGTGACTTGGCGGGCTTTCTGCCTTTGCAGCTGCACAGATAATTGTTTACTACTGGAAAGACACGAGGCCAGTGCCATCTTGGAATGGCAAATGTATAACCACTGACCACGGCTTCCTACAATATAGAAGAGAGAGTAGGAAGTAGCCTTGAACTTGTTGGCACAAAAATGAAAACAAAACCTTTCTGAAAAGAACATTGATGGTGCAGGCACAAGAAACAACAATTAATAAGTGGGATCTGATCACATTTTTCAGTTACAACTAAAACCGAAACAGAGTCTGTAATTTGGTGAAAATGTGACAACACTGAGAGAGAATTAGGCCCATCTAGTCCAGGTGGATTTGGTCACTCTTCCTGATATAAGAGGAGAAGTCTATGAAAAAGCGTAATGTTTAGGATTCAGCTTTTCTGTACCCTGACCACAAAAAACTATGATCAAAGAATCATTACCATAGTGACAGCATTCTATTACTATGACAGGGCTGACATTTGTAGGCCTGGAGGTGTTGTTTACTGTTTTTCATATTTTAGCAGCACAGAATTCCAAAAGCCAATAAGAGCTTCATGTGCCCAACAAAATCTCCTGATAAACAAAGTCAATAAAGAAATCCACTTGGGGAATTAGCCCTCCTCATACCTGAAACTTCCCTTCTCAGAGTAAAGAACTAGTCTATACTACAAGTTTTATGAGAATCTACAGCTTTCAAGAACAGCTTTCTTGTCAACACACTGTATAGTAAAGGACACAAAAAGAAGGTTATTTTTAGGTTTTAACTTGTGCTCTGAGAATTTCATACACAATAAAATGTATTTTGCCAATAACTACCCAGATTCCCTCCTTTCAATTCATTCTAGAACCAAACTCATGTTTCCTTACAGATACATGACCTTTGTTCATTATAACCCACTGACCCCAAACTTTATGTTACTGAAGTATTCATAGCAGTGAAGCCATGCATTTGAACACAGGCATTTTCCCAAAAAACACACACCTGAAGAAAACTGACCTCCCCCTACATTGCCAAGAGCTCTTCAGGCATTGTCCAGGGCAATTAAGGCCTCTCTGAATACTGAAGATATGTTCACTGACATGATTCTTTGGAAATTCTGTTCCCATGACTCCAGAATCTGTTACCTTATGTGTGTTTTAGTCCTAAATTGTCCAAAAGTCACAACTCACAATGAGTCTTCCTAATCTACAAAGCCTCCTGTATTTTTGTTTGTTTTGTTTTGTTTTTTGAGACAGGGTTTCTCTGTGTAGTCCTGGCTTTCCTGAAACTCACTCTGTAGACCAGGCTGGCCTCAAACTCAAAAATCTGCCTGCCTCTGCTTCCCAAGTGCTGGGATTAAGGGCATGTGCCACCACTGCCCAGCCCTTCTATTCTTCTTCTTTTTTTTTATCTGCAATGTTTAGCTTTGTGAGTAGCATTTGCGATGTAGATATGCCACTGAGAATTCAACAGATACTTGACGTAAGCTATTGGTATACAGATAAATATATAGAGGTTGGTTTGTTATTATGTTAATGTAGCATTCCTGTCTTTTTGCTATACTTGGCTAGACTCATCATTTCCTAGGCTACTGTGTGCTTTTTACAATGTTCTTGAGATATCTCTTATTCATGGTGTACAACATTGTTTAATTAGTTTCTGTTTACCTAGTCTTATTGTATTGTTCCTTCAACTGACATTTTGCCACTTCTCCCTTGAAAATAGTATATAACATGTTCTATTTGAAAAAGCTTGCTGGGCATAAGATATAGAGTATGTAGGAACTCTACTAGTTTTATTTGTTTTATCTCTGATCCCCAGAATCTTCTTTCTCAGTAACTTTTCCCCAAAGAACAATATGCTGGTCCAGGAATGGTGCCATTTTTTTCTTGTCATATCTTTGATTGCTGTGTCTCCTTTCTTCATGCCTAGAGGTAGAATGTTAGTTTTGCACCATTGTATGTTGGAAACACATGATTGTTTTTGTTATAGAGAGTACACAGAGATCATCTAGGATGCAGGAGAAACTAAAAATTATGATTTTGTATAGAGTAGAAATTTTACCACTTCTCCCTTGAAAATAGTGTATAACATGCTCTACATTTGAAAAAGCTTGCTTGGCATAAGACATATTCACCATATGTGAATTTAGAAGTTTAACAGAATACACTTGCATTTTCAGATTGTCACAAGTCTATAAGAAAAGCAAATAGAAAATTATGTGCTAATGATGATATGTTTTGTTGTAACATAGTCAAGGGTGGAATTGAGATCTATGGTTTTGATTGTCAACTGCATGGGATTGAGTATCACCAGGATATATCAGTGAGGTATTTTTTGGAGTGAGTTTAATTTAGTTATGCAGAAATAGGCAGTGGTATTCAATGATTTATGGTACTAAACTTTTGAAAAATAACAAAGACAGTTGTGTAACAGGATTTATATTTCTCTAATATAAACTATGAATAAAATATCATCGGATACTTAAAACCTCAGGTTCCTAGTCTTTTCTAACACCTTGAACTCTCTCCTCTGCATATACAGGAAGACATAAAGACTTGACCCTAAAATCTTACTTTATTTTGTGCATTTGATTACAGTAAGAAGAAAATAAAAAACAGAGATATTTATTTGTGTTTGTCACTGAAAATGTTAAAGCTTGAAAAGTAGATAGACACTGACCTCAGATGCACACAACATGACATTTGTCCTTTTCAATACAAAATACTCAGAGTAAAGATTGCTCTTCCATACATAATCTTTGCAATAGCCAGTTATCTTCTAAGAAAATACAAATGCAATCATGCAAAATTACTATTGACTAGAGAGATTAAAACAGTCCTTCCACCCTTGTGACTTTTTCTGACATCATTCCTGGGTTTTTTTTTGACAGAACAACTGATAAAAGTTAAAACAACTTTAATAATAAACTTTAAACACCCTGCCTTTTAAAACTATTTTTTTTGTTTTTAACTGTATCTCACATCATATCAAATATGTTTCCATATATAATGATAATGATTATATACCATAAAAACTTGGAGAAGCTTCTAAAATGTCATCAAAAAATAGTTGTCAATATCTTAATTAAGATACACTGGGGGTGTAGAAAAAGATAATTTCAGAAAAGACAATTTTAATAAGTAAACATCCTGGTCTGCAACCACAATACTGCCATCTTGGGCCAAACATGAAGATTTATTCATCTTCTTCACTGGCAGCAGGCATTCTAGTCTTGTTATCTTAATGAATATGCCTAGCTTCCTGTGTACACTGCTAGTATCCCTTTCCAGTTCTGCCACAAGTTCCTAAAACTCTGATCTGAGGAACTGTGAAAGCTCTTTTAATGTACTAAGATAGCTCTGTTTTATCCCCCCCCCCCCCGTGCGATTTTAAGACCACCATCATGTTCCCTATACTGGGTATCTATGCATGTACTAGAAGTTCTTATTTTTCTTATCTTTCTTTACTTTTCTCTGGCACTTTAACTTAAAAACACTAAAAACTGCTAGGAGAATATGCTTGCTCTAGAGATGGCCTACTCAAGGGAAACTGAGTGACTGTGTCGGCCTAATTTATCTTAACCAAATATTACATCAGTAATGAATAATCTATGAGTGAACTTTAAGGATCACAAACCAGACTTATCACAGACCTACTCTGAGGAAATTTCTGTGTCAACAGTGCAACAGTTACACAAGTGGCCGTGAGTAGAAATAAATATCAAACAGGATGTGAGCCCGGTTCCTCAGGACAAAACTCACATCTTGTATTTATAACTTAGATAGAACATGTGTCCATGGAAGTGGTGTACTTTGGTTAGAGTTTCTATTGTTGTTATAAAACACCATGAGGTAAAGTAAATTAAGAAAGAAAGGATTTATTTGGATTATACTTCCACATCACTGTTCATCATAGAAGGAAGTTAGGAGAGGAACTCAAATAGGACAGAAACCTGGAGGCAAGAGCTGATGAAGAGTTCATGGAGGTGAGGTACTTTTCATGGTTTGATCTGTCCACTAGGCTGAATGTTTCATCTGACCTTCAGTATATATTGGAATTCCAAAAAAGTAGGCTCTAATGCCAGTAAAGGAATTGATATACTAGCAAATGGAAGGCAAGTAGGCAAAGAACAATTTCCATGTCCTTATATAAATTTATGTCAGAAGGTATGGCAATGGTTACAGGTATATTTTCCAGCCTCAAGATCTGGATTAAAGATTAGGTTTTTACTCAGATCATAAGACCTGGATTAAAGACATGTGT
This sequence comes from Arvicanthis niloticus, assembly GCF_011762505.2. NCBI lineage: Eukaryota > Metazoa > Chordata > Mammalia > Rodentia > Muridae > Arvicanthis > Arvicanthis niloticus. The sequence continues at coordinate 105,493 of NC_047669.1, read as the reverse complement.
CTTTCTAAATGAAAGATGCAGATTAGAAGTGAATTTTTCTACTTCAAATAATGCAAAATATTCCTCACAAGTATGCCCTCCACTTTTAAGTTTATTTCCAAATATAATCAAGTAGATTTACAAGAATAGCCATTGCAAACCCTATGTAAAAACAACTGTTATTGCTTTAGTAAATGAATATGATAGAGCAGTTAAAGTGCTTCTCAACGTTTTAATTTATGACCACAAATTGTTACTGTTTTGAGTCTTCATTTTTATATATTTTATCCTCTCTCTCTCTCTCTCTCTCTCTCTCTCCCCATTTTTCACTTGAATTTCACAGCAAAAAAAAAAAAATCACTGTTATTCACCACTCTGCCCGTTCGGGATACAGAGAAAAATAAAACATAAAGGTTCTTTGATTCATCACTAGAGTTAGAGCGCCATAGATTCACCTTTGTTTCAACCCATTCAGTGCCCAAGGGCTATTGTGTAGGAAGAATGTCAGAGCAGTGAGAAGGAAGGGAATGTTGTATAGCAGTTTCTTGTTACATTAAAACCTTACATATTGTAAGTTCACTAAGAGAGAGGAGTTAAAGAAGGTGTGAAACTTCAACATATTTTGAGACAGAATACTAAAAGGAAAGTAAAACAGCAGTTTTCTAGTTCAAAATGCTCCTATCTTTAGGAATTTTGAATAACCTCTGAAAATACAAAATTTAAAAATGTTAAGAAGTCTGTGAAACTGAGAAAACACACAAATGTCATCCACCTTCACATCTTTAAGCATTAGGGCCCACAGAGTGGCTCACCCAGACATGCTGAGCTATGTTGAAGAATCCATTAGCCAAGTTTCAGAGATTACTGTGTTGCTGGGAAAGAACATCAGCTTGAGGAGTGTCTTACAGATTTTCAGTTTTGTGAATTGTTCCCTTTCTTGAGGAGTGAGGAGACTTTGTCTTTGAGTCATTTTTGTTTCTACAGATAATACTTTTCCCCATATTTTTATAAGCAATTTCATTAAAATTCATTGGTTTAATAAGTAGGACTATCTAAACTTGTATATATAGCTTAGATCAACATTAGTTCCCTATCTAGAATAAGAAGAATTTTTTTTTGTAGACAAAGGTAGCCTCAAATTCAAGGATCTGTCTGTCTGTGCCTCCCAAATGCTGAGATTAAAATTATGTTCCACCATGCCCAGCTGAGTAGATGTTGCTTAATGTATCATTTAGAATAGTGTCACACATTGATATCATTGAGGGTTAGAGATGGGTATCAGTATATTGTTATAAGTGTTATAATCATTTTTACACTATAAATTATGGCAATCTACTGGTATGGTTATTCTCTTCATCTTCTCATTTTTTTGTTTGTTTCTCTACCCAATGCAGCAATATAAGTACTGGAAGTCCTAGAAGTACCTCCTGCTCTCAGGACATTTGCACATTCACATATATTGCTACTTTATCCAGTATGGAAGGCAATGGAATGATGTCAGATGTCCATCAACAGATCAATGAATAATAAAAATGTGGCTGATGCAGAGTGGAAATTTAATTAGAACTAAACAAGAAAAACATAGGAAAATATGACTAGGTTTCAAAGTATTTAATGTAGTGATTCAGAAACATAAAAATACAGAAAGGGTATTCTTTCCCACTGATTTTAATCCTAATTTTAATATGTTTATGTATTATATGTGTATGTAGTTTTGTTTATATACATAGTCCCTTCCCACATTATTTTGTAAGAAATTCCATTAAACTCCATTGGTACATTTTATATGTGTATATGTGTTAATATGTGTATGTATATTTATAAAGTGTGCATAAGTTATAATAGCTATAAAATACATATAAAAGAAATAAAGTGCAAGAAAAGTGACATAAGCATTGAGAAGGAAGTTCATTGGTGAGGAAAGTTATAAACATTGGAAGAGAGAGGGGAGAGAAAAAGGCAGAAAAAAGACTATCTTTTTTCTTTGAAAAATGCCATACCCTTGCCAGGGCCTGCTGCCTTCACCAGACACCCGCTAAGTCTGCTCCTGTGTGTACACTGGATCTTGAGACATCCTAGAGGGACCACTGAACCCAGAGCGGCAGGTAAGAACACTCACACACTGCCCTACACCCACCCCAGACCCATAACTGGGTGAAGGCAGCTCAGGTTCCAGCAGACACCCAAACCCCATTCCTGTGGAATACCACTCCTCTTCCACCCCTCACCTGGGCCTGCTGCCTAGAACAGACACCTGCCTGGTCTGCTCCAGTGTGGACACCGGATCACTAGACATCCTAGACAGACCACTGAACCCAGAGCAGCAGACACGTAGCTGGTCTGCCACCGTGGAGACACCATATCCTGAGACATCCTAGAGGAGCCACTGTACTCAGAGCAACTGGAGCTCATAATTAAAAGATCACAGAGACATCTGGACCCTGAGGAGTTCAGACACAAGCAAGATAACTGGAAAGACAGGCTCCAGTCAGAGACAGTGAGTGCAGGCAGCACTAGAGTTACCCAGATGGTGAAAGGCAAGCACAAGAATGTAAGCAGAAAAAAATCTAAAGTTACATGGCATCATCAGAACCCAGTTCTCCTATCATAGCAAGTCCTGAACACCCCATCACACTGGAAAACCAAGATTCAGAATTAAAATCACTTCCCATGACTATGATAGAGGATGTTAAGAAGGACATAAATAACACTCTCAAAGAATTTAAGGAGAACACAGATAGAAAGGTAGAAGCCCTTAAAGAGGAAACACAAAAATCCCTTAAAGAATTGCAAGAAAACACAACCAAACAGTTGAAGGAATTAAACAAAACCATCCAGGATCTAAAAGTAGAAGTAGAAAGAATAAATATATCACAAAGGGAGACTACCCTGGAGATAGAAAACCTAGGAAAAAGATAAGGGGACATTGATGCAAGGATCACCAACAGAATACAAAAGATAGAAGAGAGAATCTCATGTGCAGAAGATACCATGGAAAACATTGACACAACTGTTAAAGAAAATGCAAAATGCAAAAAACTACTAACCCAAAACATTCAGGAAATCCAGGACACAATGAAAAGGCCAAATCTAAGGATAATAGGTATAGATGAGGGTGAAGACTCCCAACTTAAGGGACCAGTAAATATCTTCAACAAATTTATAGAGAAAAACTTTCCTAACCTACAGAAAGAGATATCCATAAATATACAAGAAGTCTAAAGAACTCCAAATAGCCTAGACCAGAAAAAAATACCTCCTGCCACATAATAATCAAAACATCAAATGTACAAAACAAAGAAAAAATAATAAAAGCAGTAAGGGAAAAAGGCAAAGTAACATATAAAGCTCCACCTATAAGAATTACACCAGACTTCTCAACAGAGACTATAAAAGCCAGAGGATCCTGGACTGACATCATACAGACCCTTAGAGAACATAAATGCCAGCCCAGATTACTATACCCAGCAAAACTCTCAATCAGTATTGATGGCGAAACCAAGATATTCCATGACAAAACCAAATTTACACAAGATCTTACCACTAATCCAGCACTTTGCAGGATAATTGGTGGAAAACTCCAACACAAGGAGGGATACTATAACCTAGAAAAATGAAGAAAGTAATCTTCCAACAACCTCAAAAGAAGATAACTACACAAACATAATTCAACCTCCAATAACAAAAATAACAGGAAGCAACATTCATTTTTCCTTAATACCTCTTAATATCAATGGACTCAACTCTTCAATAAAAAGACATAGTCTATCAGAGTGGACACAAAAACAAGACCCAGCATTTTGCTGCATACAAGAAAAAAGATAGACACTATGAAAAAGACAGACACTACCTCAGAGTAAAAGGATGGGCAACAATCTTCCAAGCAAATGGTCCCAAGAAACAAGATGGAGTAGTGATTCTAATATCAAATAAAATAGATTTTCAACCAAAAGTAATCAAAAAAAAAAGATAAGGAAGGACACTTCATATTCATCAAGGGAAAAAATGTACTAAGATGAACTCTCAATTCTGAACATCTATGCCACAAATGCAAGAGCACCCACATACATAAAAGAAACTTTACTAAAGCTCAAAGCATACATTGCACCTCACACAATAATAGTGGGATATTTCAACACCCCACTCTCAGCAATGGACAGATCATGGAAACAAAAACTAAATGGAGACACAATGAAATTAACAGAAGTTATGAACCAATTGGGCCTAACTTATACCTATAGAACATTTCATCCTAAAACAAAAGAATATACCTTTTTCTCAGCACTTGATGATACCTTCTCCAAAATAGACCATATAATTCGTCACAAAACAGGCCTCTACAGATACAAAAAGTTTGAAATAATCCCTTGTACTCTATCAGACCACCATGGACTAAGGCTGGTCTCTAGTAATGACAAAAACAATGGAAAGTCCACATACACGTGGAAACAGAACAATGCTCTACTCAATGATGACTTGATCAAGGAAGAAATAAAGAAACAAATTAAAGACTTTTTAGAATTTAATGAAAATTGCGACACATCATACCAAAACTTGTGGGACTCTATGAAAGCAGTACTAAGAGGAAAACTCTTAGCTCTAAGTGCCTACAAAAAGAAACTGGAGAGAGCATACACGAACAACATGACAGCACACCTGAAAGCCTTAGAACAAAAAGAAGCTTATATACCCAAGAGGAGTAGATGGCAGGAAATAATCAAACTCAGGGCTGAAATCAACCAAGTAGAAACAGAAAGAACTATACAAAATATCAACAAAACCAGGAGCTGGTTCTTTGAGAAAATCAACAAGATAGACAAACCTTTAGCCAGACTAACCAAAGGGCACAGAGACACTACTCAAATTAATAAAATCAGAACTGAAAAGGGAGACATAACAACAGAAACTAAGGAAATTTTAAAAAAAATCATCACATCCTACTACAAAGGTCTATACTCAACAAAATTAGAAAATCTAGATAAAATGGACAATTTCTTAGAAGATACCAAGTATCAAAATTAAATCAGGTACAAATAAACCATCTAAACAGTCCCATAATCCCTAAAGAAATAGAAGCCGTCATTAAAAACCTCTCCACCAAAAAAAGTCCGGGACCAGATGGTTTTAGTGCAGAATTCTATCAGACCTTCCAGAAAGACCTAATACCCATTATCTTCAAACTATTCCACAGAATAGAAACAGAAGGAACCAAACCCAATTCCTTTTATGAAGCTACAATTATGCTCATACTTAAACCCCACAAAGACCCAACAAAGAAAAAGAACTTCAGACCAATCTCTCTTATGAATATTGATGCAAAAATACTCAATAAAATTCTCACAAACTGAATCCAAGAACACATCAAAACAATCATCCATCATGATCTAGTAGGCTTTATCCCAGGAATGCAGGGATGGTTCAATATTCAGAAAGCCATCAATGTAATTCACTACATAAATAAACTCAAAGAAAAAAAACACATGATCATCTCACTAGATGCTGAGAAACCATTTGACAAAATTCAACACCCCTTCATGTTAAAAGTCTTGGAAAGATCAAGAATTCAAGGCCCATACCTAAACATAGTAAAAACAATATACAGCAAGCCAGTAGCCAACATCAAACATCTCCATAAATGGAGAGAAACTTGAAGCAATCCCACTAAGATCAGGGACTAGACAAGGCTGCCCACTCTCACCCTACCTATTCAATATAGTACTGGAATTCCTAGCTAGAGCAATTAGACAACAAAAGGAAGTAAAAGGGATACAAATAGGAAAAGAAGAAGTCAAAATGTCACTATTTGGAGATGATATGATAGTATACTTAAGTGACCCTAAAACTTCCACCAGAGAACTCCTAAACCTGATAAACAACTTCAGTAAAATGGCTGGATATAAAATCAACTCAAACAAATCAGTAGCCTTCCTCTACTCAAAGGATAAACAGGCTGAGAAAGAAATTAGGGAAATGACATCCTTCACAATAGTCACAAATAATATAAAGTATCTTGGAGTGAATCTAGCCAAGGAAGTGAAAAATCTGTATGACAAGAACTTCAAGTCTCTGTAGAAATAAATTAAAGAAGATCTCAGAAGATAGAAAGATCTCCCATGCTCCTGCATTGACAGGATTAATTTAGTAAAAAATGGCCATCTTGCCAAAAGCAATCTACAGGTTCAATGCAATCCCCATCAAAATTCCAAATCAATTCTTCATAGAGATGGAAAGAGCAATTTGCAAATTTATTTGGAATAACAAAAAACCCAGGATAGCAAGAACCATTGTCAACAATAAAAGAACTTCTGGAATAAAAGAACTTCTGCATGGTACTGGTACAGAGACAGGCAGGAAGATCAATTGAATAGAAGTGAAGATCCAGAAATGAACCCACACACCTATGGTCACTAGGTGTTTGACAAAGGAGCTAAAACTGTACAGAGAAAAAACACAGCATTTTCAACAAATGGTGCTAGCTCAACTGGTGGTCAGCATGTAGAAGAATGCAAATCAATCCATTCTTATCCCCTTTCACAAAGCTCAAGTCTAAGTGGATAAAGGACCTTCACATAAAACTAGATACACTGAAAGTAATAGAAGAGAAGGTGAGGAAAACTCTCAATTACCTAGGCAAGGGGAAAAGTTCCTGAACAGAACACCAATGGCTTATGCTCTAAGATCAAGAATTGACAAATGCGACCACATAAAATTGCAAAGCTTCTGTAAGGCAAAGGACATTGTCAATAAAACAAAATGTCAACCAACACTTTGGGAAAAGATCCTTACCAATCTTACATCTGATAGAGGGCTAATATCGAATATATACAAAGAACTCAAGAAATTAGATGCCGGATAACAAAATAACCCTATTAAAAATGGGGTACAGAGCTAAACAAAGAATTCTCAATTGAAGAAACATGAATGGCCAAGAAGCACCTTAACAAATGATCAACATCCTTAGTCATCAGGGAAATGTAAATCAAAACAACCTTGAGAAGCCACCTCATACCAGTCAGAATGGCTACTATCAAAAACTCCGGTGATAGTAGATGTAGGCGAGGATGTGAGAAAGAGGAACACTCTTCCATTGTTGGTGGGATTGCAAGCTGGTACAACCATTCTTGAAATCAGTCTGGTGGTTCCTCAGAAAATTGGACATAGCATTCCCTGAGGATCGAGCTATACCACTCTGGGCACATGCCCAGATGATGCTCCAACATATAACAAGGACATATGCTCCACTATGTTCATAGCAGCCATGTTTATAATAGCCAGAAGCTGGAAAGAACCCAGATGTCCTTCAACAGATGAATGGATACAAAAAAATGTGGTACATTTACACAATGGAGTATTACTCAGCTATTAAAAATAATGAGTTTGAGAAGTTCTTAGGTAAATGGATGGAACTAGAAATGATCATCCCTAGTGAGTTAACCCCATCACAAAAGAACACACATGGTATTTACTCACTGATAAGCAGATGTTAGCCCAAAAGCTTGGAATAGTCAAGACTCAACACACAGACCACATGAAGGTCATGAAGAAGAAATACCAAGTGTGGATGCCTCAGTTCTACTTAGAAGGAGAAACAAAAATACTCAAGGGAGGAAATATGGAAACAAAGTGTGGGACAGAAACTGATGGAGGAGCCATCTGGTGACCATTCCACCTGGGTCTCCATCCCAGAGGTCTTCCAAATCTGACACATTCAGAGGCTGATGCTCACAGCTAACCACTGATCTGATCAAGGGTTTCCCAATGGAGAAGTTAGGGAGAAGACTGAAGGAGCAGAAAAGGTTTGTGCCCCCATGAGGAGAGCAACAATACCAACCAACCAGAGCTCCCCAAGGTCTAAACCACCAGCCTGGGAGCACATAGGGAGGGACTCATGACTCCATCCGTACATGAAGGAGAGAATGGCCTTGTCTGGCATAGGTGGGAAAGGAGATTCTTGGTCCCATGAAGGATGAACACTGAGTGGGGGGGGATTCAAGTTTGGGGAGGTGGGAGTGGAGGGTAGGTGGGGGCACATCCTCATAGAAGCATGAGGAGGGGGGATGGGATAGGAGGTTCCTGGGTGGTGGGGGGAAGGGGGGTTAGGGGATAAAATCTGAAATGTAAATATAATATCCAATAAAAATGCCATAAAGAAAACTAATATTCTGCTTAATAAAAACTACATTAAAACACAGATTAAGAAAAATGTCCCAAAGTTTGAATAACTTGGGAAAAATATTAGAAACAAGTTCCAGATATGTGTAAAGACATGTATAAAATGATTTTAGTACCTTGTGTATTTAAAATGATAATATAGGGAAACTGAGTTCGGAGGCACCCTAGGGAGGGCACGGATGGATAGCAGAGCAGAAGGTAGGAAAACCCGCCCACAGCCCTAGGCCTTAGAAGCACATCTGGCATTTGAGAGCCCCCCAGAGGGAACCTGGCAGCCAGACCCTGCCCCTGCAGAGAACCACTCCCCTTCTGCCTCTGGCCAGGATACCAGTGGCTCGAGCAGTCTCCCAGCTGATCTGCTCCCCTCTGGAAACAGTCCAGAGGCACCCTAGGGAAGGCACAGACCTCAGAGCTGCAGAGGCACCCAAGAGAGGTCAAAGACCATAGAGCTGCAGGCATCCTAGTGAGGACATGGCCCTCAGAGCAGCAGAGCAGGGAATACCATATCTCGAAGCATCATAGAGGAGCAACTACATTTAGAAAAGCAAACACCTAGCTGGTTTACCACTGTGGAGACTCCATATCCTGAAATATCCTAGAAGAGCCACTGTACCCAGAGCAGCTGGAGCTCAGGATCATAGAGTCATCCATACCCCGAGGAGTTCTGATACAACCAAGATAACTGGAAAGGCAGACTCCAGTCAGAACCAGTGAGTGTGAGTGGAACTACAGCTAACCAAATGGCGAAAGGCAAGCGCAGGAATGTAAACAACAGAAACCAAAGCTACTTGGCATCACCAGAACTCAGTTCCCCCACCATAACAAGTCCTGATCACCACATCACACCAGAAAAGCAGGACCCAGAATTAAAATCACTTCTCATAATGATGTTAGAGGACTTTAAGAAGGTCATAAATAACACTCTCAAAGAATTTGAGGAGAACACAGGTAAACAGGTAGAAGCCCTTAAAGAAATGCAAGAAAACACAACCAAACAGATGAAGGAATTAAACAAAACTGTCCAGGATCTAAAAATGGAAGTAGAAGCAATAAAGAAATCTCAAAAGGAGACTACTCTGGAGATAGAAAACCTAAGAAAAAGACCAGAGGTCATAGATGAAAGCATTACCAACAGAATACTAGAGATAGAAGAGAGAATCTAATGTGCAGAAGACACCATGGAAAACATTGACACAACTGTTAAAGAAAATGCAAAATGCAAAAAGCTCCTAACCCAAAACATCCAGGAAATCCAGGACACAATGAGAAGACCAAACCTAAGGAAAATAGGTATAGATGAGGGTGAAGACTCCCAACTTAAAGGGCCAGTAAATATCTTCAACAAAATTATAGAGAAAAACTTTCCTAACCTAAAGAAAGAGATGTCCATAAATATAAAAGAAGCCTACAGAACTCCAAATAGTTTAGACCAGAAAAGAAATACCTCTCGTCACATAATAATCAAAACATCAAATATACAAAAGAAGGAAAAAATACTAAAAGCAGTAAGGGAAAAAGGTGAAGTAACATATAAAGGCAGACCTATAAGAATTACACCAGAGTTCTCACAAGAGACTATAAAAGCCAGAAGATCCTGGACTGATATCATTTAGGCCCTAAGAGAACACAAATGCCAGCCCAGACTACTATACCCAGCAAAACTCTCAATCAATATTGATGGAAAAACCAAAATATTCCATGACAAATCCAAATTTACACAATACCTTACCACAAATCCAGCCCTTCAATCGATAATTGGTGGAAAACTCCAAAACAAGGAGGGAAACTACAACCTAGAAAAAGCAAGAAAGTAATCTTCTAACAACCCTAAAAGAAGGTAGCTATACAAACATAACACAACCGCCAATAACAAAAATAGCAGGAAACAACATTCATTTTTCCTTAATATCTCTTAATATCAATGGACTCAATTCTCCAATAAAAAGACATAGACTATCAGATTGGATACATAAACAGGACCCAACATTTTGCTGCATACAGGAAACGCACCTTTGTGAAAAAGACAGACACTACCTCAGAGTAAAAGGTTGGAAAACAATCTTCCAAGCAAATGGCCCCAAGAAACAAGCTGGAGTAGCAATTCTAGTATCAAACAAACTAGTTTTTCAACCAAAAGTAACCAAAAAAGATAAAGAAGGACACTTCATATTCATCAAAGGAAAAGAGCACCAAGAGGAACTTTCAATTCTGAACATCTATGCTCCAATTGCAAGGGCACCCACATACATAAAAGAAACTTTACTAAAGTTTAAAGCATACATTGCACCTCACACAATAATAGTAGGAGATTTCAACACCCCACTCTCAGCTATGGACAGATCATGGAAACAGAAACTAAACCAAGACACAATGAAACTAACAGAAGTTATGGACCAATTGGACTTAACTGTTTGTTTCCATCCTAAAACAAAAGAATATACCTTTTTCTCAGCACCTCATGGTACCTTCTCCAAAATAGACCATATAATTGGTCACAAAACAGGCCTCAACAGATACAAAAAGATTGAAATAATACCTTGTACCCTATCAGACCACCATGGACTAAGACTTGTCTTTGACTTGGACAAAAACAACAGAAAGCCCATATACACTTGGAAACTGAACAATGCTCTACTCAATGATAACTTGGTCAAGGAAGAAATAAAGAAAGAAATTAAAGACTTTTTAAATTTAAATTAAAATGAGGACACATCATATCAAAACTTGTGGGACTCATTGAAAGCAGTACTAAGAGGAAAGATCATAGCTCTAAGTGCACACAAAAAGAAAATGGAAAGAATGTACATTAATAAATTGACAGCACACCTGAAAGAGTTAGAACAAAAAGAAGCTAATATACCCAAGAGGAGTAGACGGCAGGAAATAATCAAACTCAGGGCTGAAATCAACCAAGCTGAAACAAAAAGAACTATACAAAATATCAACAACACCAGGAGCTGGTTCTTTGAGAAAATCAACAAGATAGACAAACCCTTAGCCAGACTAACCAAAGGGCACAGATTAATAAAATCAATAAAATCAATTAATAAAATTAATAAAATCAGGACTGAAAAGGGAGACATAAAAACAGAAACAGAGGAAATTAAAAATATCATCAGATCCTACTACAAAGGCCTATACTCAACAAAATTGGAAAATCTGGATGAAATGGACATTTTTCTAGAGAGATACCAGGTACCAAAGTTAAACGAGGAGCAGATGAACCATCTAAACAGTTGCATAACCCCTAAAGAAATAGAAGCAGTCATTAAAAACCTCTCCACCAAAAAAAGTCCGGGACCAGATGGTTTTAGTGCAGAATTCTATCAGACCTTCCAGGAAGAGCTAATACCCATTCTCTTCAAACTATTCGAAAGAATAGAAACAGAAGGAAAAATAACCAATTTGTTCTATGAAGCTACAATTACGCTCATACCTAAGCCTCACAAAGACCCAACGAAGAAGGAGAACTACAATCGCTCTTATGAATATTGATGCAAAAATACTCAATAAAATTCTCGAAAACCAAATCCAACAACACATCAAAGCAATCATCCATCATAATCAAGTTGGCTTTATCCCAGAAATGCAGGGATGGTTCAATATTCGGAAATCCATCAATGTAATTCACTACATAAATAAACTCAAAGAAAAAAAAACCACATGATCATCTCACTAGATGCTGAGAAACCATTTGACAAAATACAACATCCCTTCATGTTAAAAGTCTTGGAAAGATTAGGAATTCAAGGTCCATACCTAAACATAGTAAAAGCAATATACAGCAAGCCAGTAGCCAACATCAAACTAAATGGAGAGAAACTTGAAGCAATCCCACTAAGATCAGGGACCAGACAAGGCTTCCTACTCTCACCCTACCTATTCAATGTAGTACTGGAAGTCCTAGCTAGAGCAATTAGACAACAAAAGGAAGTAAAAGGGATATAAATAGGAAAGGAAGAAGTCAAAATTTCACTATTTGATGATGATATGATAGTATACTTAAGCGACCCTAAAACTTCCACCAGAGAACTCCTAAACCTGATAAACAAGTTCAGTAAAGTGGCTGGATATAAAATAAAGTCAAACAAATCAGTAGCCTTCCTATACTCAAAAGGTAAACAGGCTGACAAAGAAATTATTGAAATGACACCCTTCACAATAGTCACAAATAATATAAAATATCTTGGTGTGACTCTAACTAAGCAAGTGAAAGATCTGTATGACAAGAACTTCAAGTCTCTGAAGAAAGAAATCGAAGAAGATCTCAGAAGATGGAAAAATCTCCCATGCTCCTGGATTGGCAGGATTAATATAGTAAAAATGGCCATCTTGCCAAAAGCAATCTATAGATTCAATGCAATCCCCATCAAAATTCCAAATCAATTCTTCATAGAGATAGAAAGAGCAATTTGCAAATTTATTTGGAACAACAAAAAACTCAGGATAGCGAGAACTATTCTCAACAACAAAAGAACTTCTGGGGGAATCACCATCTCTGACCTCAACCTATACTACAGGGCAATAGTAATAAAAAGTGCATGGTATTGGTATAGAGACAGGCATGAAGATCAATGGAATAGAACTGAGGATCCAGAAATGAGCCCACATACCTATGGTCACTTGATCATTGACAAAGGAGCTAAAACCATCCAGTGGAAAACGGACAGCATTTTCAGCAAATGGTGTTGGTTCATCTGGAGGTCAACATGTAAAAGGATGCAAATCGATCCATTCATATCTCCTTATACAAAGCTCAAATCCAAGTGGATAAAAGACCTTTACTTAAAACCAGATACACTGAAACTAATAGAAGAGAAGGTGGAAAAGACCCTCGAATACCTAGGCACAGGGGAAAAGTTCCTGAACAGAACACCAATGGCTTATGCTGTAAGGTCAAGAATTGACAAATGGGACCTCATCAAATTGCAAAGCTTCTGTAAGGCAAAGGACATTGTCAATAAGACAAATCGGCAACCAAAAGATTAGGAAAAGATCCCAACCAATCCTACATCCGATAGAGGGCTAATATCCAATATATACAAAGAACTCAAGAAATTATACTCCAGACAACCATATAACCCTATTAAAAATGGGGAACAGAGCTAGACAAAGAATTCTCAACAGAGGAAACTCAAATGGCTGAGAAACACCTTAAGAAATGCTCCACATCCTTAGTCATCAGGGAAATGCAAATCAAAACAACCCTGAGATACCACCTCACACCAATCAGAATGCCTAAGATCAAAAACTCAGGTGATAGATTCTGGCGAGGATGTGGAGAATGAGGAAAACTCCTCTATTGTTGGTGGGATTGCAAGCTGATACAACCACTCTGGAAATCAGTCTGGTGGTTCCTCAGAAAGCTGGACATAGCATTACCTGAGGATCCAGCTATAGCACTCCTGGGCATATACCCAGAAGATGCACCAACATGTAATAAAGACATATGCTCCACTATGTTCATAGCAGCCTTGTTTATAATAGCCAGAAGCTTGAAAGAACCAAGATGTCCCTCAACAGAGGAATGGATATAAAAAATGTGGTACATCTACACAATGGAGTATTACTCAGCTATTAAAAATTGTGAATTCGAGAAATTTTTAGGTACATGGATGGATCTAGAAATTATCATCTTGAGTGAGTTAATACAATCCCAAAAGAACACACAGGGTATTTACTCACTGTTAAGCGGATGTTAGCCCCAAAGCTAGGATTAGCGAAAACTCAACCAGCAGACCACATGAATCTCATGAAGAAGGAAGACCAAGAGGGGATGCCTCAGTTCTACTTAGAACAAGTAACAAAATATCCAAGGGAGCAAATATGGAAACAAAACATGGGACAGAAACTGAAGGAGGGGCCTTCAGGGACCACTCCACCTCGGTATTCTTCCCATGTACAGCCACCTAAGCTAAACAATGTTGTGGACGGCTGTAAGTGCATAATCCGAGGAACATGATATAGCTGTCTTCTTAAAGGCCTGCCAAAGACTAACACACTCAGAGGACGATGCTCACAGTTAACCACTGATATGATCAGGGGTTTCCCAATAGAGAACTTAGAGAGAGGACTGAAGGAGCAGAAAGGGTTTGCGACCCCAGGAGGAAAGCAACAATACCAAAAACCAGAGCCCCCCAGGGTCTAAACCACCAGCCAGGGAACACATAGGGAGTGACCCAAGACTCCAGTGGTATGTGTAGGGGAGGGTGGCCTTGTCTGGCATAGGTGGAAGAGGAGTTTCTTGGTCCCATAAAAAAATAAACACAGAGTGGGGGGGAATGTGAGGGTAGGGAGGGGATAGTGAGGGGGGTAGGTGCCGTCACTGCCTCATAGAAGCATGAGGAGGGGGATGGGATGGTAGGTTTCTGGGTGGTGGGAGGAAGTGGGGTTAGGGGATAAAATCTGAAATGTAAATATTACAACCAATTTTTTTTAATTTTTTTTATATATTTTATTTACACTTCAGATGTCATCCCTTTTACCCATCTCCTCCCTTAGAAAATCCCTATCACTTGCCCCCTTTTTCTTTTTGCACATATACATTTTTTTTAAAAAAATGTTAATCATAGGCTTTATAAGTATGGTATTGCTCAATCAGAGGTGTAACCCACTACCCAACCTAGATATATCAACTATCTTTGACTGGTGGAGATATATGAACATCTGACTCCCTGTCTCCCCCCTCTTTCTCTCTTCCATCACCTTGCTTCTCCTCTCCTTCTTCTCCTCCACTTCTTACTCCTTCTCTCCCTCTCAGTACTCCTCCTACCTTAGTTCCTCCTACATATCACCCTTCCTGTTAAAATGAAACTTTTCTCTCAAAATACAATTAGAGCTTAATTATGCCAATTTGTACCTGTGAGGTACAAGATAGTCTTCATACTCAGTCCAACATTTTGTTGACTAACCAGAACCTCTGTCATCTCTCCTAACCAAAACACTTAGTTCTGAACCTGGCTTTTTCCTTGGCTTTAGGATGAATGTCAGCTGACGACCATCCATTCAAATCTTTTCTCTCAAGGTAAATAGCCAGAATTGGCTATGAGGCTATAAGTTTTCAACCCCGTCGGAAATCCAGAATGACTGAGTTAACTATAATTGTGGGAAGCACAAAGCATAGCTTCTAAAACTTAGCCAATTTATAGAGACTTCTGAACACCTGGACACTCCCTCTACTACATAATGTTGGAGCATCTGTTCTTCCGCCTTCTGGCCCAGGATCATCTGACAGACCTTAGTGCTGCAGAATTATTAAGGGCTGAATACTCTGCCTAGGCAGATATAATCAGTCGACTGTTCTGCAAGTGTGTCCTTTTCTGGACAGTAATATGTCTGCAGATGGAAAGAGGCAATTCTTGTCTAGTGGCTGTCTCACCACATCTGGAGTAACTCCAAAGATGCTCAATTTCTTCTTAGAATTCAATATAGGAAGCTATCAGGAGCAGACAGGTCTCTAATCAAAATGAACATTAATACAGAAATGTTTGTCATGTCAATTCTGTGGGTTTCTGATGTTTTGAAAACCAACTATCCATGTAAGGTAATCTGGACTGTTGCCTGTTAACTCCACTCAGCTATTTCTAAATAAAACATAGAAAACACCCTAACAATAAACTCCCACCTGTGAATTTTCTGTAGTCCCTTAACTCACAGGCGGACCATCTCAAATCAGTTAAAAAAGTTAAAGAAGGACTGGGTCTAAGCCTTGTATTCCTAAGTGTGTTATACTGGTACAATGCCTATGAGGGTAACAATATTCATCTCACTCTTATATCAATAAGAGGCTTGTACCAATGAAAACCTTAAAATTTGTAATCAGAGTAAATTGGTGCTGTCTAAGAATTTATATCTTCATCTTCATACTAATTATACAGATTTCTACTAATAGGTTATGGCTATGCAATAAACCCTAGCTAATCCTCTCTATTCCCACAAAACCACTACTTTTCCCTAGAAAGACAGCCCAACATTTACCACCTTAGTCCCCAGGGAATAGGGATGCTGACTCTTTATTAGCTTCTTCAAGCTGACTATGGGAATTGAGATATTAGAAGAGGAGTGGGGGGAAGAGCAAATTGATAAGCCTCTGATGCTGTGTCATCACTGCCTCCAGATGGAATCCCGGACCTCAGAGGTTTGAGCAGGTCTGCCCAGCTTGCTTGTTGAGTAGATACACCAAGGCTGATCATTCTGCAATATACAATTCTCAAAACAAATTTTAGTATCAAGATAGTTTTTTTTTTTTTAAAGAGGGCTGACATTTTATTAAGGATGTTGGTTCTAACCGCTTTTCTTTTTTCCCCCTCTTTTATTGGATATTATATTTACATTTCAAATTTTATCCCCTTACCACATTCCCCCCACCTCCCTGGAACCCCTTATTCCAACCCCCCTCCTCATGCTTCTATGAGGTTGTTTACCCACCTACCCCCCAATCCCCCTCCACACCCTCAGATTACTCCCCCCCCACTCACACTCAGTGCTTAGCCTTCAAGGTGCCATTGACCTCATCTCTCACCTATGCCCAACAAGGCCATCCTCCCCTATATGTACAGCTGGAGTCATGTGGCTCTCCATATGTGCTCCTAGGCTGGTGATTTAGACCCTGGGGAGCTCTGGCTGGTTGGTATTGTTGCTCTCTTCATGAGGCCACCAACCCTTTAGTCTCCTTCAGTTTACTCTCTAACTTCTCCATTGGGAACCTTTGATCAGATTAATGATTAGCTGTGAGTATCTGCCTCTGGGTATGTCAGACTCTGGGGGACCCCTAATGAGACAGCCTTATCAGGCTGCTGTTAGCTTTCACTTCCTGACATCCATATCAGCGTCTATTTTTGGTGACTGCACATGGAATGAATACCCAGGAGGAATGGTCTCCATATAACCTCTCCTTCAGATTCTGTCCCACATTTTGTCTTCATATTTGCTCCCTTGAGTATTTAGTTACTCCTTGTAAGAAAGACCTAGGCATCCTCACTTGTTCTTTCTTCTTCATGAGCTTCATGTCGTCTGGTAGTTGAATCTTTTTTGTTTCAAAATTTGGGCTAATCTCCACTTATCAGTGAGTAAATACCATGTGTGTACTTTTGTGAATGAGTTACCTCACTCAGGATGATATATTCTAGTTCCATCCATTTACCTAAGAATTTCTCGAATTCATTATTTTTAATAGCTGCGTAATATTCCATTGTGTAAATGTACCACATTTTTTGTATCCATTCCTCTCTTGAAGGGCATCTGGGATCTTTCCAGCTTTTGGCTATTATAAATAAGGCTGCTATGAACATAGTGGAGCATATGACTTTGCTATATGTTGGGGCATTTTCTGGGTATATGCCCAGGAGTGGTATAGCTGGGTCCTCAGGTAGTGCTATGTCCAATTTTCTGAGGAACCGCCAGACTGACTTCCAGAGTGGTTGTTCCAGTTTGCAACCCCACCAACAATGAAGGAGTGCTCCTCTTTCTTCACATCCTCACCAGCATCTACTATCACCTGAATTTTTGATCTTAGCTATTCTGACTGGTGTGAGGTGGTATCTCAGTGTTGTTTTGATTTGCATTTCCCTGATGACTAAGGATGTTGGACATTTCTTAAGGTGCTTCTCAGCCATTTGTGTTTCCTCAGTTGAGAATTCTTTGTTTAGCTCTGTTCCCCATTTTTTAATGGGGTTATTTTGTTGTTTGGTGTCTAATTTCTTGAGTTTTTTGTATATATTCGATATTAGCCCTCTATCAGATGTAGGATTGGTAATGATCTTTTCCAAATCTGTTGGTTGCCGTTTTGTCTTGTTGACAGTGTCCATTGCCTTACAGAAGCTTTGCAATTCTTGATCAATTCTTGATCTTAGAGCATAAGCCATTGGTGTTCTGTTCAGGAACTTTTCCCCTGTGCCTAGGTATTCGAGGGTCTTCCCCAACTTCTCTTCTATTAATTTCAGTGTATCTGGCTTCATGTGAAGGTCCTTTATCCACTTGGAGTTGAGCTTTGTACAAGGGGATAAGAATGGATTAATTTGAATCTTTCTACATGTTGACCTCCAGTTGAGCCAGCACCACTTGTTGAAAATGCTGTCCTTTTCCGACTGGATGGTGTTAGCTCCCTTGTCAAAATCAAGTGGCCATAGGTGTGCGGGTTCAATTCTGGGTCTTCAATTCTATTCCATTGATCTTGTTGTCTATCTTTGTACCAATACCATGCAGTTTTTAATCACTACTGCTCTGTAATATAGTTTGAGGTAAGGGATGGTGATTCCCCGAGAAGTTCTTTTATTGTTGAGAATAGTTCTCGCTATCCTAGGTTTTTTTGTTATTCCAAATGAATTTGTAGATTGCTCTTTCTATCTCTATGAAGAATTGATTTGGAATTTTGATGGGATTTGCATTGAATCGGTAGATTGCTTTTGGGAGGATGGCCATTTTTACTAAGTTAACCCTGCCTATCCAGGAGCATGGGAGATCTTTCCATCTTCTGAGATCTTCAATTTCTTTCTTCAGAGACTTGAAGTTCTTGTCATACAGATCTTTCACTTGCTTGGTTAGATTCACTCCAAGATATTTTATTTTATTTGTGGCTATTGTGAAGGGTGTCATTTCCCTAAATTCTTTGTCAGCCTGTTTATCCTTTGAGTAGAGGAAGGCTACTGATTTGTTTGAGTTGATTCTTTATCCAGCCACGTTGCTAAAGTTGTTTATCAGGTTTAGGAGTTCTCTGGTGGAAGTTTTAGGGTCGCTTAAGTATACTATCATATCATCTGCAAATAATGAAATTTTTACTTCTTCCTTTCCTGTCTGTATCCCTTTGACTTCCTTTTGTTGTCTAATTGCTCTAGCTAGGACTTCCAGTACTATATTGAATAGGTAAGGTGAGAGTGGGCAGCCTTGTCTAGTCCCTGATCTTAGTGGGATTGCTTCAAGTTTCTCTCCATTTAGTTTGATGTTGGCTACTGGCTTGCTGTATATTGCTTTTACTATGTTTAGGTATGGGTCTTGAATTCCTGATCTTTCCAAGACTGTTAACATGAAGGGATGTTGTATTTTGTCAAATGATTTCTCAGCGTCTAGTGAAATGACCATGTGGTTTTTTTTTCTTTGAGTTTATTTATGTAGTGAATTACATTGATGGATTTCCGAATATTGAACCATCCCTGCATTTCTGGGATAAAGCCTACTTGATCTTGATGGATAATTGTTTTGATGTGTTGTTGGATTTGGTTTTCGAGAATTTTATTGAGTGTTTTTGCATCAATATTCATAAGTGAGAGTGGTCTGTAGTTCTCTTTCTTTGTTGGGTCTTTCTGTGGTTTAGGTATGAGTGTAATGGTAGCTTCATAGAACGAATTGGGTAGTGTTCCTTCTGTTTCTATTCAATGGAATAGCTTGAAGAGGATTGGTATTAGGTCTTCCTTGAAGGTCTGAAAGAATTCTGCACTGAAACCATCTGGCCCCGGATATTTTTTGGTGGGAAGATTTTTAATGACTGTTTCTATTTCTTTAGGAGTTATGTGACTGTTTAGATGGTTTATATGCTCATAGTTTAACTTGGTACCTGGTATCTATCTAGAAAATTGTCCATTTCATCCAGATTTTCCAATTTTGTTGAGTATAGGCCTTTGTAGTAGGATCTGATGATATTTTTAATTTCCTCTGTTTCTGTTGTTATGTCTCCCTTTTCAGTCCTGATTTTATTAATTTGAATACTGTCTCTGTGCCATTGGTTAGTCTGGCTAAGGGTTTGTCTATCTTGTTGATTTTCTCAAAGAACCAGCTCCTGGTGTTATTGATATTTTGTATAGTTCTTTTTGTTTCAGCTTAGTTGATTTCAGCCCTGAGTTTGATTATTTCCTGCCATCTACTCCTCTTGGGTATGTTAGCTTCTTTTTGTTCTAACTCTTTCAGGTTTGCTGTCAAGTGGTTAATGTATGCTCTTTCCAATTTCTTTTTGTGAGCACTTACAGCTATGATTTTTCCTCTTAGTACTGCTTTCAATGAGTCCCACAAGTTTTGATATGATGTGTCCTCATTTTCATTTAAATCTAAGAAGTCTTTAATTTCTTTCTTTATTTCTTCCTTGACCAAGTAATCATTGAGTAGAGCATTGTTCAGTTTCCAAGTGTATGTGGGCTTTCTGTTGTTTTTGTCTATGTCAAAGACAAGTCTTAGTCCATGGTGGTCTGATAAGGTAGTAGGGATTATTTCAATCTTTTTGTATCTGTTGAGGCCTGTTTTGTGACCAATTATATTGTCTATTTTCAAGAAGGTACCATGAGGTGCTGAGAAGAAGGTATATTCTTTTGTTTTAGGATGAAATGTTCTATAGATGTCAGTTAAGTCTAATTGGTTCATAACTTCTGTTAATTTCATTGTGTCTCAGTTTAGTTTCTGTTTCCATGATCTGTCCATAGCTGAGAGTGGGGTGTTGAAATCTCCCACTATTATTGTGTAGGGTGCAATGTATGCTTTAAGCTTTAGTAAAGTTTCTTTTATGTATGTGGGTGCCCTTGCATTTGGGGTATAGATGTTCAGAATTGCAAGTTCCTCTTGGTACATTTTTCCTTTGATGAATATGAAGTGTCCTTCTTTATCTTTTTTGATTACTTCTGGTTGAAAAATGATTTTTTTTTTGATATTAGAATTGCTACTCCAGCTTGTTTCTTGGGACCATTTGCTTGGAAGATTGTTTTCCAACCTTTTACTCTGAGGTAGTGCTTGTCTTTTTCACAAAGGTGAGTTTCTTGAATGCAGCAAAATGTTGGGTCCTGCTTATGTATCCATTCTGATAGTCTATGTCTTTTTATTGGAGAATTGAGTCCATTGATATTAAGAGATATTAAGGAGATATGAGTGTTGTTTCCTGTTATTTTTGTTATTGGCAGTGGAGATATGTTTGTGTAGCTACCTTCTTTTAAGGCTTTTGGAAGATTACTTTCTTGCTTTTTCTAGGTTGTAGTTTCCCTCCTTGTGTTGGAGTTTTCCACCAATTATCCTGTGAAGTGCTGGATTTGTGTTCAGATACTGTGTAAATTTGGATTTGTCATGGAATATTTTGGTTTCTCCATCAATAATGATTGACAGTTTTGTTGGGTATAATAGTCTGGGCTGGCATTTGTGTTCTCTTAGGGTCTGTATGATATCGGACCAGGATCTTCTGGCTTTTATGGTCTCTGGTGAGAAGTCTGGTGTAATTCTTATAGGTGGAGCTTTATATGTTACTTTGCCTTTTTCCCTTACTGCTTTTAGTATTTTTTCTTTGTTTTGCACATTTGATGTTTTGACTATTATATGGCGGGAAGTATTTCTTTTCTGGTCTAAACTATTTGGAGTTCTGTAGGCTTCTTGTATATTTATGGACATCTCTTTCTTTAGGTTAGGGAAGTTTTCTTCTATGATTTTGTTGAGGATATTTACTGGTGCTTTAAGTTGGGAGTCTTCCCCCTCATCTATACCTATTATCCTTAGGTTTGGCCTTCTCATTGTGTCTTGGATTTCTTGTATACTTTGGGTTAGTAGCTTTTTGTATTTTGCATTTTCTTTGACAGTTGTGTCAATGTTTTCCATGGTATCTTCTGCACATGAGATTCTCTCTTCCATCTCTTGTATTCTGTTGGTGACACTTGTGTCTATGATTCCTGATCTTTTTTTTTTAGGTTTTCTATCTCCAGGATATTGTCTCTTTGTGATTTCTTTATTGTTTCTACTTCTATTTTTAGATCCTGCATGGTTTTGTTTAATTCCTTTTCCCATTTGGCTGCATTTTCTTGCAATTCCTTAAGGGATTTTTGTGTTTCCTCTTTAAGGGTTTCTATCTGTCTACCAGTGCTCTCCTTAAGTTCTTTGAGAGTGTTATTTATGTCTTTCTTAAAACCCTCTATCATCATCATGAGAAGTGATTTTAATTCTGAATCCTGCTTTTCTGGTGTGATGGGGTCTTCAGGGCTTGCTATGATGGAGGAGCTGTGTTCTGATGATGCCATGTAACTTTGGTTTCTGTTGCTTATGTTCTTGCTCTTGCCCTTTGCCATCTGGTTAACTCTAGTGCTGCCTGTACTTGCTGTCTCTGACTGAAGCATGCCCTTCCAGTTATCTAGCTTGTGTCTGATCTCCTAGGGGTCCAGATGTCTCTGTGGTCTTTTCCAGCTGCACTGATTACAGTGGTACCTCTAGGATGCCTCAGGATATGGTGCTTCCAAGGTAGCAGACCAGCTAGGTGTCTGCTGTTCTGGGTGCAGTGTCTCCTCTAGAATATCTCAGGATATGTTGTCTGATGAGTTGAGTTCAGTTGTTCCTCTATGGCTCTGGGTTGAGTGGACCTTTCAGTATGTCTCAGGTGGAATCCAGGGTCCACACAACAGCAAACCTGGCAGAGGTCTGGTCCAGGTCTCAGATTGGAGAACTAGTTTCTAAGACACTGTCCAAGTTAGAGAGCCTGGGATCCTAGCTTCCCCTGGGTTCTTGGAGGTTGGGGCAGAGCTGCCACCCAAGATCTGCTCAGTGCTCTGGCCCCCACAGGAAGGAACCAGTGTGCCGGGCCAGGAGTGACTTCCTGGGTCCTCGGTGGGTCCCGGTTACTCCCTGTTTAGGATGGGCCCTGCTGTCTGCTTACCTAAGATACTGCCTGAGTTAGAGCTCCTGGGATCCCGGCTTCCTCTGGGTTCTTGGAGGTTGGGGGCAGAGCTGCCACCCAAGATCTGCTCAGTGCTCTGGCCCAGACCGGAAGGAACTACAATCAATTTTAAAAAGGGGGTGAAAAAAGAAAAGTTGTTAGAACCAACATCTTTAAAAAATGTCAGCCCCCTGGGGGGGGGATTTTTTTTCTTGATACTAAAACTTGTTCTGAGAATTGTATATATCAGAATACACAGCTTTGGTGTATCTACTCATCAAGCATACTGAGCAGACCTGCCCAAACCTCCAATGTCCTGGAATTCCATCTGGATTCAGTGAAGACACAGCATCAGAGGCTTATCAACTTACCCTTCCCCCCACCCCTCTTCTAATATTTCAACACCAGTAATCAGCTTAAAGAAGTTAAAGAAGAGTCAGCGCCCCTATTCCCTGATCTTGGGGACTAATGTGGTTAATAATGGTCTGTCTTTCTAGGGAAAAGTAGTGGTTTTGTTGGAACAGGGAGGATTAGCTAGGACTTATTGCATAGCCATAACCTATTGGTAGAAATCTGTATAATTATTATCAAGATGAAGTTATAATTTCTTAAATGGTACAAGATTTACTTTGATTTCAAATTTAAGGTTTTTATTGGTACGAGTTCCTTATTAATATAAAAGTGAGATGAATATTGATACTCTCATGGGCAATGTGCCTGTATAACACATTTAGGAATACAAGGCCTAGACCCAGTCCTTCTTTAACTTTTTAAACTGATTTGCGATGGTTAACATATGAGTTAAGGGACTATAGCAAATTTATGGCTTTGAGTTTATTCTTAGGAGGTTTCCCATATTTTATTTAGAAATAGCTGAGAGGAGTTAACAGACAACAGTCCAGGTGACCTTACATAGATAGTTGGTTTTCAAAACATCAGAAGTCCATAGAATTGACGCTACAAAATTTATATATTAATGTCCATTCTGATTAGAGACCTGTCTGCTCCTGACAGCTTCCTGGACATGTTTATTAAAGCACCTACACTTCTCAGGAACTGGTGAAGCATTAAGAAAAGTACCCTTCACCTCTGTAGAACTTATACTTTCCCTGGAGAGTTGGGAAGTTGGAGGAGATAAGTATAAAGAGATTTCCCCTTGTAGGTGTGCACAGAATTCTGTGGCCAACTTTATCTCTAGCCTTCTTAAAAACTGCAACAATCTAGAGGTGAAACTCTAAACCCAAGTCACGGTGCCTTGACTGCCCCGCAACAGCTCCTCTGCCAGTAAACCAAAACCCACCTTGTCTCAGGTCTGCATGACCAGAAAACTTTGTAGCCAAGGGTTTTGTGTTAGTTTCTCCCCTTTGTCTTAAAGAAGTCTCCAGGCTGTACCTTTCTTGAACACAACCATAGCTTACCTAATGCAATCCTCCTGGGTGCGTTTTGAGATGTGAAAATCAGAAAGGATAAAATGAGTCAAAGAAAATGACTTTACTTGGGAAGCAAGAAGACATGGTCAAAGTTGTTGAGCTTGGTTTCTTTGGCGGGGGGGAGGGAGGTGGTTTCAAAATAGGATTTCTCTGTGTAGCTCTAACTGGAACTCACTTTGTAGACCAGGCTGGCCTTGAACTCACAAAGATCCTCCTGCCTCTGCCTCTGCCTCTGCCTCTGCCTCTGCCTCTGCCTCTGCCTCTGCCTCTGCCTCTGCCTCTGCCTCTGCCTCTGCCTCTGCCTCTGCCTCTGCCTCTGCCTCTGCCTCTGCCTCTGCCTCTGCCTCTGCCTCTGCCTCCTGGATGCTGCGATTAAAGGCATGTGCTACCATCACCCACCAAGTTGTATCTTGAAAATAGAGAAGAGGGTAAGCAAGATGGCTCAGCAGAGAGAGAAGCTTGCTACCAAGCCTGTACATGATGTGGAGGAGCCATATTTTAGGAGGCAGGAGGATTGCAGCAAGCTGGAGCCAGCCTGAAGTAGGAGATGAGTTTAAGTCCAGCCTGGATTACATGTCTCCAACAGCAACAGCAGCAGCAGCAAAATTCAAACCCAGAGTGAAACTGAACGTTACAGAAAAGTAGGTAAGAATCACTGGGGATAAAGAAGGTGAAGAGCTAAACAAAGCGACAGGTTTGTTTATGGATACACACAGCTCCATGTCAGAGAACTTGCCCAGCACATACGACATCCTGTGTTTGATCTTCAGAACCACTCAAAAATAACAAAAGATGAAACTATGCTTCCCATACACTTAGAAAATACAAACATTCTTAAAGGGGCAGTTTAAGTAGTAACATGGCACAAAAGAGATGGAAAAGACTGATCAGTGGGTAAAGGTGGTTGTCACCAAGCCAGGTGAATGAGTCCAGTTTCTACAAGCCACATGATGGAAAGAGAGAAGAGATACCTGTAAGCTGTCTTCTGCCTTTTGTATGCTCATTGTGGAATGCAGGTGCACCCTTGTAACTTTAATTTTTTTAAACCTTGTTTTTAATGATGGTTCTTAAACACTTTAATCTCCCTTTTAGCCCACCACCGCCCACCAAAGATAATGAGAAAGAAATGATATGGGGAAAATGAACTTGTTTAAAAATGTTCTTTGATGCAACTTCCATCTGTGTTGTCAAGGAAAGGACAGTTCAGTTCATAGGTTAGCAGCTCCAGCTCGATCCACTCACAAACACTTCATGGATACACCAGCAGTCCAGTTCAGTAGAGTGAGGATATCAAACAAAAATCAGTAGTGATGGCACTTCTGGACTTGGCGGGGGGGGGGGGGGATGCCAGGAAAAGTTTTAAGCTATGCCTCTATCAGGAAAGCAAAGATCAGGGAAGATGAGAGACCCACAAGCATTGCACAGCTAGCTCTATGAGCAAGCCAAGGTCAGCCTCCATCACTGTCTGTTGAGTCCTATTTATACCCTCCCAACTTCACATGTCTTCTAAGGGTCTTGCCTCAGCACATGTATCTGTCTCAGCTTATATCACTCTGCCAATCAGCTCAAGTCTGCAGAAGCAGCAAAAAACTGCAGTGTACCACCAGAAGTTTTTTAGTGCATTTTTATCTATGGAGTCCTGACAAATGCATCTCAACTATGCAATGTAAGGTAGACCAATACATACATATTAGCAAAGAATCTTTCATCATAAGTCCTTTCACATGCTTTCTTTAGTACCTTTCACCTGTCTCCACTTCAGCTAACTGATCCTTCACGTTTGCCCGAGCAAAACTCCACCCAAACAACTTTCCAAAGAACACTTAAGTTTCCTCCACTTCACACCCTGTTGCAAAAAAAAAAAAAAAAAAAAAAAAAAAAAAGTCCAACCAGCACCATAAAATGTTGGGTGGAAATCTGAATCCTTTGTCCTGTTGATGGTAATGTACAGTGATTCCGTCACTTTGGGGAGCAGGTTGACATGTCTCAAATGATTAAGCATAGTTACTGTGTAACCAAGCCTGGGTGGTCCATTTCTAGGTATGTATGTGGGGGAAATAAAGACACTACCACAGACTTTTTGCACATATTCATAGTGCTGCAGCAGAGAAACAACAGAGTTCTCCCTGGATGCATCAAAGAGAATGCAGTGCCATGGTCACATGATGATGAATGATTTGCTTATGGGAGAGGAATGAACTAGGCATGACTGCCCAGGTCTTTAATCCCAGCATTCAGGAGGCAGAGGCAGGTAGATCTTTGAGTTTAAGGACAGTCTGGTCTATAGAGCAAGTTCCAGGATGGCCAGAGCTACACAGAGGGGAAAAATGATTTTGCTGCCCAAGTCTCTGGCGTATCTGGGATTACAAGTGTGTAACAATGAGACCTCACTCAGAATAAAAGTAAATCTATAGAGACAGAAAAAATGTGAGTGGGGTTGAGGAGACAGCTCAGTTGGTAAAGATCTTCCCAGACAGGCATAAGACTTGACTTTGACTCCCAAAGCCTGTGGGAAATGCCTATGTATGGTAGCATATAAATTTATAACCCCAGAGCTGGGGAGGAAACACGTAGATCCCAGGGCTTCCTGGTTTCTTGCTATCCTATGTGGTGTGAAGACCCCCAAACTCAGGTGACCCTAACTCAAGTCTCAGGAAATCACGGCCACTCAAAAATCACAAGAAACCATACCTGGATGCAATCAGCAGAGGTTTATTGGGGAGAGTTGGCTAGCCAAGGTCAAAATTGCTCATCCACACAGGAACAGAATTTTGACAAAAGGCCAGCAGCTGAGGGTTTATAGATATAGATATAGATATAGATATAGATATAGATATAGATATAGATAGATAGCATGGGGTGGAGAAAGGAAGGAGTTTTCGTGCGGTTACACATGATTAGTTGTTTTACAAATTTTGAACATAAGTAGGCTGTAACACTGGGAAAACCTCAAAGGGGGGGGTGTTTAACCAAGAACAGTGGAAAGTTAGCTACTTCTTGGAACCACCCAGATGACTTGCATCTTTCTCTGTGGTCAGGAATGTCTTCTTGCTTTGGGCCTTCCCCACCCTGAGGCTTGAGGAATGTTAATCCAGCAAGTGTCCTCTGATTCTGGGATAATGCCCTCCACCTGGAATGTGTCCTGGGGCAGTGAAGGCCTGAAATCTTACATTCAGTTCCACCTTCTGGAATCTGCATTCTCTTGCTCAGGTTTAGGGTAAAGAAAAAGCCTATATATATTTCATAAAATGGTCTTTATAATTTTTCACTCTACATCGAACTCCAAGTCCATGAGAGACTGTGTTTTAAAACAATAATGTGGGGCTGGGGTTGGAGAGATAACTCAGCTGTTAGAAGCACTTGCTGCTATTCCAGAGAACAGGTATTCAATTCCCAGCATCCACATGGCTGCTCAGTCACATCTGTAACTCTAGTTCCAGGGGAGCTGATAACCTCTTCTAGGCTCCCAGGGCACTGTGGAACACCAAAGCATATAACATAACATAAATAATTTTTTAAAATAAAAGATTACTTATTTTACTTATGCAGGTACATTGTAGCTGTTTTCAGACACTCTAGAAGAGGTTATCAGATTCCGTTAAGGGGGCTTCAAGTCTAGAGAAATGCTAACCAATTCCCGTGTCCTGCCTTGGGGCTTATGAAAGGGGAATATGCAAGCTGGGGCTTAGAACAACAGGAGACAGTAAAGGGACAATATGAAGCAGGAGGGAGGTGGCCCCTTAGGCAGAGACAGACATTGTTCCCATATGGAAAGCAGATGGAGCCATCCTAACCTCTTAGTCCTGGGGCTTTGTGCAGCAGGCAGCACTCTCTTGCCTGAACCCTGAGCCTGGGTAGCTGTACCCCAGAAGCTGAGCATGCTGAACATCTGAACAAGTTGCAGAATAAAGGCTCAGCTCACTAAGATTCCCATAATGGCATGAGGATATGGATCCAGGAGGGGGCAACCATTATACTCCCTTGTATGCACCCAATTAGGTGATGTCTTTTCCCTAGTTTGTCTTCATTCAGGCTCAGAGATTCCCTAGAGCTGGCCAGCCTATCAATGTTTTTTAATAGACAATTATTTCTAGTACATTAGCAGAAAGGTCACTTGATTCTGAGTTCATGATGAATTTTTCTCCAGCTGTATGAGGCTTGACTGCCAGTCCATACCAGTCAATGCTTGGGGCTCACCTTAGACGGGTATCTGCAGTGACAGAAACTTCTGCACAGCCCCCAACACCTGCCAGCCACCAGGGGAAGATGTGCTAACTAATCCCAGGTTTTGGATCATCTGTAACGAGTCCTTTGCTACCCATGTTTGTTATCTATAAGATATCTTTAAAGTCTACCATCTCCATGTGTCTATAGTAAGCTGTTGTCTTGGTTTCCTAAGACTCTCCCTGTCTTTAGGTTTTAGCTCAGCCTGGGTTTTGCTCATTTGGGTGTAGGGAGTATGAAGTATGAATAAGAATTTTACAATTTCACAGTGGCATCAAGGGCTAGAGGTTGGAATACAAGGCCCAGCCAGGCCATCCCATATCTTCCCTATGGAAAATAAAGCCAGGCTTCTGTTCCTCTCTGGGACAGGTACAAAGAGCAACTATGTAGAATAAAAGACCACTCAAGATTCTTCTTTGGGGAAGAATCTTCATCAGTCAGTTCTCATTTGTCTATGAGCAATGGGAAAATGCTTTGAATTAGTTTAAACTCAGAATGGAATCTACCAGAAGGGAAAGAGACATTAGTAGGTGATAATAAGTAGGTTTAAATATATCAAGAAAGCAAGAGCAGATTTCCTGAGTCTCAGGGACATACAGAGCAGGCCCCAAGTGGTTATCCAATGCCACATCTCTGAAGTTCACCAGCTGTCACTGGGGAAGGCTCAATTCTCAGTTCTTTCATGAAAAAGCCTGGAAAAGGACCTTAGATTGGTCCCCACAGGTCAGTTGCTATATTAGAACTAAGAGACCTTGCCAGGGTGGGGCAGGATTAGAAGACTCTCTCCAAGACCATGCATTTATTTCCAAAAGATGAGCCTATATTCCAGGGGCCTCTGCTTTCCACAAGATGACATGTTTTTTAATCTTCACAAGTCTGTGTAATAAGAATTGTTAGCCTTAGGTCCAGACATATGGCTCAGCAGTTAAGAGCACTGGCTACTCTTCCAGAGGACCTGGGTTTGATTCCCAGCACCACATGGGAGCTCACCACATGGGTACTCAAGCTTATCTGTAACTTGAGTACCAGGGGGTTCCTATACCCAAATCCTGGCCTCTGACAGCACTAGGCATACATGGAGAAAAAGCATTCATGCACATAAAATCAATCAATAAATTAGTTTTTAATGAGTTCTTACCCCGCATCCCCATTAACAGATACATTAACTGAGATTCGATTCCTAGCCCAGTTAGCCCTGGAGCCTGGATCCACAAAGCCTGTGCCTTTGACAAAGGTGGTGCTGACTTCCTCAAGGGGAGGAGCATCCAGTCAATGTTGTATCTAATAGGCCAGTTATATGCCACACACTGCAAGCTGTGTGGGACTGTCAGCGATCAGTCACAGCAGGGTTATATGTAGCAAGAGGAGAATTACAGAGAGGGTCCCTTCTCATCCTGTTAGTGAGGTGGCATTTGACCTGATCCTTAGAAAAACAGCAAACAGACAAAAAGTTGACCAAAGTTGAGAGTACAAGCAGGAAATGGGTTGGAAACAGAGACAAAAGAAGAAATTGTGACCAATTTGGACTGGAGATGAAATTACCAGAGATTAAAAGTTACAGGCTTGGGACCTCAGTCCAAGGGCTGTGGATCAAAGGACTTATTTAGACTGTATCTCAGTATCCTGGTTAGTAAAACAGGATGAAATTGAAATAGCTACTTAAGACTGTGCTGAAATTTGAATGAAGTAATATAGGAAAATAATGCTTTGAAGTAATAGCTATTATCAGATGTGATTTAGAGTAATTCATGTTGGGAACCACTGAGTATTTCGAAGTTTGACTGTAATAAATCACCACAAACTGTGTGGCTTGAAACAACAGAATGTATTCTCTCATTTAGAGAATTTATTCTAGAGGCTTCAAGTTCAAAGGCTTGTAGTGTAGCTTAGCTGAGGAAGGATTACCCAGTAGCCTGTTTGTCATCCTGACTTCAGTCCCTAGTACTGCATGGGAATGAAGATCGATGTATCTGCAGAACCATGTTCCCTTGAAGCTTGTAGTGGGAATCTTTCCCTGTATTTTCTAGCTTTTGGAAGGGCAGGATATCCTTATCTTATGGCAGCATCTCTCCCATCTCTGACTTTTCCCAAGACTATCTTTCCTTTGGATTTGAATCTGTCTCTTCACCAGACTCTTGCTTCACCCTGCAATGACTTCTATAGCACTAAAGATCAATCTACACCTTAAGACTCAGCTTGAACTTATGTCGTAGTTACATCTATAAAAGCTCTATTTCCACAAAAGTTAACACTCATAAAGTGCCAAGGGATAGGACTTCAACAAATTGGGGTAAGGTGTAGGGTAGTGAGGGGGATACACTTCAAGCCATGATGGAAGCTGTATATTGATTAGTGGGGGGCAGGTGGAACCAACTACAGCCTAGGGAAACAGATGTTGAAGAGATCACTCAAGAGGCAAGAAGTGAGAGGCCATGATTAGAGCCAGTGGTTCTGGGACAATGATGATTTTATTGGAGCTGAGAAATGATAGTGTGGGAAGGCAGCAGGAGGGAAGTGTCTGGATGACTCCAAGGCTGTGTGGCCAGATGGATGGATTGGAAGGCAGGGCAGAAGTGACAAGAAACATGAGGATGAGGAGAAAAGTCTACTAGACTCTAAGCTATTTAAGGGCACAGCTGTGTGCTTTTCTGAGTATATGCTCCAGACACATTGTCAGCACAGACATTCTCAAGCAAGGCTGGCCAAAGAAACTAGTGCGTTCAGTTTTGTTAAGAGGTGAATTTGATGTGCCAGACAGAAGAGGCAGGTGAAAATCCAACCCTGTCACCTAGAAGATAGAGTGTGAGTTAGAACTCTTTGTTGGGTGTTTAGTTCCAGGGAGATTACAGGTTATACATGAATGATAGTTGGGGAGAAGGAAGCAGGAAGGGTGGAGAGGGCTTGATGATCTGGGTGGACGCTGCAACTCCATTTAGAGGTATGGGAAAGCAGAAGGAAGCAGTAAGAGGCTGGAAAGGCAGGCACCTCAGAGCTGAAATAATGGGGGTGGGGCAGGTGAATGGGAAGAGGCAATGTTATGGAAACTGAGAAAGGAGACTTGTCTCAGGAGGAGGGGTGGGGCTGCTGCCAAAGGAGCAGAGGTCACAGAAGTCACAGAGACGAAATATTGATGGGAGCCGGTGGATTTGCTAACTAGTAGGCTGGCATCCAAGCAGTATCCCCACTGGATAGGCCAAGATAATGTGAGGTGAGTCTGCTGGGGCAGAGAACCAAGGACAATCCTGTGCACTTACTGTGTGCACACACCCCTGCATTTTTCACCCTGAATGGACCTAGCTAGTCTATGACATGTAGGAAAAGCCAAAAACAGAATACACAGTGGCAGAGGGTGGGGCTTGTGTGTGCCCATGAGTCAGGATGTGAGGTTTGCTCAGAAAAGAGGGAGAAACTCTTATGGCACCCAGTGGGGATAGATGAGAACAGTGAATGACACCTCTGCCTTTAAGTCCTCATAAGTTTTTTTTTTACCATATCTGCCTGATTTATCTCTGTATTGCACCCATCCTGCCCCTCCCCCAACTTTAGTCAGCCTGACGCATGTATCATATTTGGGCAATACTTATGACAGGAAATAATGACACCCAATATAAGCCAGGCACTTCTTATTTATTATCTAATTGAATTCAACAGCTTCATGGATAGGTATTCTTACTGTCTCAGAAAATAGTTCTGAATGATTCACTAAGGCAATGCATTAGGAAATGGATGAAGTAAGATTTGAACTCAAATCTAGGCGTGGTGATACAAACCTGAGGCTGAGGCAGGGTGATTATAAGGTATACAATGAGACTGTAGCTCAATAAGTAAATTAATTGATAGATAGATAGATAGATAGATAGATAGATAGATAGCAAATAGAGAGAGAAAGAGAGACAGAGAGACACACAAAGACAGAGGAGTTCAATTCCTTGTGATCCTTGAACATAACATTTTTAGGTCCTCAGTATCGAAGATGGGTGAGTCTGGACAGTGGAAATAAATACAGGCATGACCTATGTCTGTCCTGCCATCTTAGCCATTTATCTGTGGTGTCTACAAGTTACTTGAACTTATTAGTCTTTGTGTATACAGTCTCATGTGAACATTGTGCCTGCATTCACACACCTGTCCCTGTCGGTTTGTGATTCCTCTGGCCTGAGAACCCATGCTGTCTCCACTCAAGATAATGATGGCTGAGTTTGAATTTTATTCCTATTTATTGAGATCCATTATAGCTGTGATAATGGAGCCGAACAAAGACCATGACAATACTAAAATACTTAATTTTTCAAAATTACTGGATCATTAGATTTCAAATAGCTTTACAAAGAGAAAAGCATGTGGAGGCATGGATTTATTAATTGGCCTCATTTAATCATTCCACATTGTAACTAAACATCAAATACTAAACACTACTTTATAAAGCTACATAGTCATTAGACAATTAATAGAACTAAGACTGATCTAATCCAGATAAAAAAGTGTTGCAGTGATATTTGAACCTAATTGTAAACAAAACATATAATTCTTCATGAAAGTTAATACTATCATATTAATATATGGTAAAAACAAGATTCCCAATTTCTTACAAACATAAAGATATGTTTTGTATGAAGTTATTTTTATTTACTAGTATTACCATAAAATTATATTATAATCTTAATAGTGAATAAAATACTAATCATATGAAATAAAATAAATGGACCGTTTTGTATGCTAATATGAGTATAGTACAATATTTTCTTTTTATTTTTCTTTCTTGTATTTGTTATTAAATGTTGAATATTTGTTTCAGGATTTTTTGAATGCTAGAAACCCTCTTAATATTGATTTATAGGCTTATGCTCATTTCAAAATGTATTGAAAAGGATTATCATGCACTTCTTTACCAAAGAAGCAGGGGAGATGGTGGGAGAAGGTAAAAGTAGAGAGAAGAACAAGACTTTGGATACAGTATTTGTTTCTAGTACTTTTCCTAAGCTGTGCTTACAATGGCCTTTATCAGCAGAGAAGACAGATAGCATAGAACAGTAATTAACCAGGAATGAGGAGACTGGAAGGATAATAAACTTTGAAAATATCTTGGAGAACAAGGTGACTCTTACATGCATTTGGAGTCCTAAAGGTGCTTCACCTTAGAAATGGTGACTAATAAGTAAGACTTACTTCTGTTCTTCAAATCCTCATTTAAGGCTCCCTGCATATAGTCAAGTCCCAGAGGCTATCTGTGATAGTCAGATGCTGGCTGTATAGTATTCATGTGTGAGTCCTTTCTTTCTGAGAATCACCAAGTCTGTGATTTGCAACTAACCAGATGAGTATTGGACATTGGTAAAGTCCACTCTAGAGTTGCTCTTGGCTATCATGTGAAAACCATGGTTGCTTCTGAAAGATGAAGGTAGCATCTGGGTTCTCCACACTCTTGTCCGTCTGTTGACTGGTGGATATTCCTGACTTTGTTTATTTCTTTCTTCCCCATGAAGATATAAACCATCCAAAGTTCCTCAGATTCTCTGTTCTGACATATTTTTTTATAAAACATAGTAAATTTCACACTTGATTCTTTTGTAAATATTTTCATTATTCTTTAGCTTTCCTATTAAGTTCACACACACACACACACACACACACACACACAAACACACACACACACACACACACACACACACACACACACAGAGAGAGAGAGAGAGAGAGAGAGAGAGAGAGAGAGAGAGAGAGAGAGACCACACCACAATACAGGCTACAAAATGACCTAATGAATTCTGTAATACTTAAATCATAAACAGCAAAGTCAATAAACAATGTAATTAAGCAAGAACTTAGTAGCAAAAACAAAGAGGGAAAAATAAATCCTATTGAAAGTCAATCCATGAATTTCTAAAGGTCTTGTAACTCATATTCAAGATAAAAAAAAACTGGGCAATGGTTGGATAGAATTACCATCAAGAGCCAAAAGGGGGTATAGTATATACTGACAGTATTAATTTTTCTAAAAGGAAGCAGCATGTAAGTGACAATTTTGATGAGTAGATGCCTAGAAAAAGCAAGATAGCATGACTATAATAAAATGTTACATTTGAAAAGCCCCAATTTTATTATTGAGATTTATCTGTACTTAAAATCAAAACATAAAAATGTTAACAGGTTCAATTGTTTATCAAGTACCTAAGGAAAAAATAATCTCATCTTCAGTTAATTTCAGAGTGAGACAATAAAGTGATACATTTTACAGGTTTGTAAAGTATATCTAGTCAACCTTTCATAGATTTATTTCTTTGAGAGCTTGCATAGCACCCTCCAGCAGTATGAATGCTAGTCAGTAAGTATGATGCTTCCAACACTAACCTGTGTTACCCAGCTATGAAATCTACACACTACAGTAATAACTGGCCTGGGAAGATATGATCACTGGGACAACAGTGGCATAAGCATCGTAAGAGCTGTCCACATTAGTCCATTTCCTCCATGGAAATGACAATACTTTGTCCATATAAGAGTATATACATATTCTGGTTATTGATTTGCCTCTCCCACACATAATGCTTCTGCCAAAACTACCTTCCATAGACTACCATAATCCTTTATCCACCATCAAGGTATTCCCCACGTTATTGCTCGTGACCAAGAAACTCACTTAAACGAAATTAGGCATGTTCCTCACCATACTGGTGCACATTTTCTGATAGAAAGATAAAATGGCCTTTTAAAAAGATTTATTTATTTCATTTATATGAGTACACTGTAGCTGTCTTCAGACATGCCAGAAGAGGGCATCAGATCCCATTACAGATGGTTGTGAGCCACCATGTGTTGCTGGGAATTGAACTCAGGATCTCTGGAAGAGCAATCAGTGCTCTTAATGGATCACCCATCTTTCCTGCCCTAGAATGGGTGACAGTAGCCTGGATGGGTAGAACAGTGTTCTTCCAGATGTGGTCTATGCTTTGAGTCAGCATCCTATATGTGGTACCATTTCTCTCATAACCTGAGTCAAGCTGTAGAAAAGGGAACAGCAAATGTGCTCAGTCATGTAACTTCTTATGCCGTGTTTGGTTGGAATTCCTGAGAGGCAGCTCTTCTCGCAAGGGAAATGGAGGAGTAGATCTGTGGAAAAAGGATGTGGATGGTGTCTGGTCGAAGAGAAGGGAGCACAAACTGTGGACAGGGTGTAATATACAAGAGAAGAATAAGTAAAAAAGAAAAGAAGAATATTTATATCAATACTTGTGTTTAAAATCATGCAATGTAACATTAGTTAAGAAAAGTATATTACATAACTTTTTAGGTGCTGAAAGAATGTACTTCAAATGACATAGCCACATAGTCTAAACTCTACAATGCCCGTAGCTGTCTGGGGGCATAGTTATATTATGTTAAACATGATTTTGAGGTTATTGTTTTTAAAGGAGCTATGATTGTGTGTCAAGTTAACAAGGTGTGGACTTAGGATGGCTAGACCTTATGTCATCTTACTCTATCTGGAATTAGCTAAAACCCACATGTCTGGGTACACCTATGTGGCAATTTTTAATTAAATCATTGTAACTAGGAAGAACTTTAAACTGGATTTTTTGAGGTGGGAAGATATACTTTTAACAAGAGCCCCTCCTTCTGTTGGCAGCCTGTATAAAGGAGATGTAAGAAGAAAGCTTTGCTTCTTTTCCTCACTCTGGTTGGCAAGTCTACTCCTTTACTATCATTAGAACCTATTTCGTTAGGATTCTGACACATACTTAAGACCAGTTCATAGATTCATCTTACAGATGAAACAACTCCTGTGTTTTTGAGCTTTCTGTTGGGCCATTGTTGGACAAATGGGACCTCAGCTTTTTTTTTTTTTTTTTTTTTGAAAGATCATCAAACGACTTTATTGTAAAACATCCATTAGTTATTAGAAGGTTTTGTTCTAAAAACACAAACATGAGAACTAAGCACCTCACCCAGAGTGACTCACCCCTGTGACAGGGAGACACCAGGACAGAAGCTGTGGGGCTTTCTGTGTACCCCAAGTCTCAGCTTCCTTACTTACTCCAGGGCTGCAACACTACCTCTGACAAGGAAAGAAAACCACTAGGAAGGTCACCACAACCTTAAGGCTATGATGCTAACTGCCACATGTTCCAGTCTGTAACCTAGCAACAGTATCAAAACCCACTGTCCAACAGCTGGTCCCACTGACTCTTGCTGTCCTGACCAGCTAGCCTCCAGCCTGGCTTCTGCATACCACAGAGCGCAAGTGCTAACATCCCCATGCAGTGTCTCTGTTCAAGTATAAAGGTTCGTTCAGGACAGCCCATGTCACTGTAGTGCTTAAATGTCTGTAGTGTCTACTGGGGTCATACCCTTTGACAGGCTGGTCAAAGGTGACATAATCCACGAGCAAGTACGGGTAACTGTCCTACACTAGCAATCTTGCTCTCCATCCAATGTGGACACCACCACAGTCAAGTCCAAAATCCTGACGTCAGTAATGACATAGTCGACTAAAGTTATATTCGGATGAAACAGGAATCCATTTCTTCATTAAATAGAGCTTTCCAAAGGTATTGGGCATATTCTTAGGAAGCATCTTGGGATGGCACTGGAGGATCCTGGCTTTCAGGTTCTGGAGGGGGAGCTGGCACAGCTTCTTTTTTCTGGGCAGCCAGGAACTCATGGATTGCTCTCTCTATCTGTGGCCTGAAGATGTGGTTTAGTTTAGGGTCTACCACTTGAGAAATGATCCTGTCCACTCCTGCTTCCAACATGCCTGACTGAACCACGCTCTGCCTCAGCCCATTTCGCAACTGGTTCTTGTTCATTGCAGGATTCCATTCCTGTTTGTCCAGATGTGTTGACACAAAATTATCCACCTTCTGCCTCAGGTTCTGGTAAGCTGGCTTAGTGTCCATGTCGGCCAGGCAGTCCCGGCGGAAGCTGTCAAACAGACCACGCTATGAGAGCTATGAGCTGTGGGTCTCTCGGAGGCAGCGAAGCAGGATTGACAGGGCCGCCCGCCCCAGTGGAGCCCCCCTTAACTTACCCCCCCCCCCCCGCCGATCCCGAGGCCTGGCCCGCCGCGCCTGCTCCCGCACAGTCCGCCATGGCTGCACCCCACGCCCGCGCAGGGCCCGCGCTCAGCTGCTCCTCCGGGACCCTCGGGCCAAGCTGCGCAGACACGGAGGGCCCCAAGGAGGCAGAGACGGAGGCGGAGGCGGTAGGGTGGGAAGCAGCGGGTTGGGAGGCGGCGGGGACCACGGCGCTCCCCGCTGGCCGACCTGCTTGGGACCTCAGCTTATAAGGAATTCTAATAATTCATATATCTGTCTACCTATTCTGTTCCTCTAGAGAACTCCAACAAACACAGGTGCCTTGCATAGGACTTGAAAGCTCGTTCGTAAAGATAAAGCTTCCAGTTCTTATTAATCATACCCAAGTATGAAACCCACACACTTCAGTAATAACTGTAATAAATACCATGGGAGTGACTAATCACTTTCTATTTGAATTTAAGTCCTACTCCACAATATGAAACCCATAACAGGCACCATTATCAGGCCAAGAACCTATGGATAGGTAGGTCATAGTCCCCAGGGGAGAACCTAATACCATTTTGTTGCTAAAGACACATGGTATTAAATTAACTCCTAATCACTTAGTGTTATAACTATAGATCAATGCATCCCCCAGTTCTTAGCTGAGAAGCTTCTATTGCAGTAGGTGATGTAAAACACATTGAACAGAACTAGGCAACTCACAGAAAATAAGAGACTAAAGAATACTCATCTCTAATGGGAAGATACATTCCAGTCCCCTGATTCCAGGGCTCTGAGATCATTGTGGAAGGGTCAGAGGAAAGACTGAAAAAGCAAGAGATTTGAGATGAATATACTATAGTATTTTCTGGACATAGAAGAGCAGCTATATATTAGAACTCACAGTACAAAAGCTGTGCAGTCCCAAGCTAGAATAAGTCTTAAAATGGAGACCAGGGGTTTTATTGTTAAACTGCTATGAACAGATACCATGACCAAGGCAACTGTCTTAGTCAGGTTTTCTATTCCTGCACAAACATGACCAGAAAACAAGTTGAGAAGGAAAGGGTTATTCAGCTTATAAATTCACATTGCTGTTCATCAACAAAGGAAGTCAAAACTGGAACTCAAGCAGGTCAGGAAGCAGAAGCTGATGCAGAGGCCATGGAGGGATGTTACTGGCTTGCTCAGCCTGCTTTCTTACAGAACCTAAGAAGATCACCAGCGCAGGGATGGCACCACTCACAATGGGCCCTCCCCTCTTGATCAATAATTGAGAAAATGCCTTACAGCTGAATCTCATGGAGGCATTTCCTCAACTGAAGCTTTTTTCTCTGTAATAACTCTAGCCTATGTCAAGTTGACACACAAAACCAGCCAGTACAGCAACTCTGATAAAGACAACATTTAATTGGTGCTGGCATACAGGTTCAGAGGTTCAGTTCATTATCATCAAAGCAAGAGCATGGCAGCATCCAGGCTGTCATGGTTTAGGAGGAGGTGAGAGTTCTACATCTTCATCTGAAGGCTGCTAGCAGAATACTGGCTTCCAGGCAGCTAGGATGATGATCTGATAGCCCACTCCCACAGTGACACACCTACTGCAACAGGGCCACACCTTCTAACAGTTCCATTACCTGGACAGAGCATATACAAACTATAACATGGGAATTGAACAGATAACCTTTTTTTTTTTTTTTTTGATATTTTGATATTTTGGCCTTTGTGAGCTGCTAGAAGAGAGAGAAACAGTGTTCTTTGAGAATATAGCCCTTGGTAAGCTGATAATTTCTCCCTCTAGCCATCTCTTGTCACCAAAAGGAACTTCCAGTACCTGGAGTGGGTTACATATAATTGAGTTGTTGGCCAAAGGGATCCCATGAGAATCTCCAAATAACATAGGCTGTTGCAAAGATCCTAGCTTGTTAAACCTATTTTTTTTCTGAATTTAAAATAGCTGTTCTTTCCTAACTTGCGTTTTAAATTTTTTATTGGATATTATGTTTACATTTCAGATTTTATCCCCTCACTACATTTCACCCACCACCCAAGAACCCCCTATCCCATCTCCCCTCCTGCCTCCACAAGGGTGTGCCCCCACCTATCCCCTACTCCCTCCTCCCCACCCTGAAATTCCTCCACGCTCGGTGTTCAGCCTTCATGGGACCAAGGTTCTCCTCTCCCACTCATGCCTGACAAAGTCATCCTCTTCTAAGTATACAGCTGAAGACATAGGTGCCTCCCTTTGTGCTCCCACACTGGTGGGGAGCTCTGGTTGGTTGGCACTGTTGCTCTCCTCTTGGGGCCATCAACCCTTTCAGCTCCTTCAGTCCTTTAACTTCTCCATTGGGAACCCTTGATCAGACCAATGGGTAGCTTCGAGCGTCCTCCTCTGGATATGTCAGGCTCTGGCAGACCTCCGAGGAGACAACTACATCAGGTTCCTGTCCGCATGCACTTCCTGACATCCATATCTGTGTCAATCTTTAGTGACTGCACATGGGACAGATATCAAGGTAGAGTGGTCTCCATATGGCCCCTCCTTGACTTTCTGTCCCATACTTTGTCTTGATATTTGCTCCTTTGAGCATTCTGTCACTCCTTCCAAGTAGGACCCAGGCATCCACACTTGGTCTTCCTTCTTCATGAGCTTCATGTGGTCAGTTAGTTGAGTCTTGGCTATTTCAAGCTTTTTGGGCTAATATCTGCATATAAGTGAGTAAATACCATGTGTGTTCTTTTGTGATTGGGTTACCTCACTCAGGATGATATTTTCTAGTTCCATCCATTTACCTAAGAATTTCTCAAATTCATTATTTTTAATAGCTGAGTAATACTCCATTGTGTAGATGTACCACAGTTTTGTATCCATTCCTCTGTTGAAGGACATCTGGGTTCTTTCCAGCTTCTGGCTATTATAAATAAGGCTGCTATGAACATAGTGCAGCATAAGTCCTTGTTGTATGTTGGAGCATCTTCTGGGTACATGCCGAGGAGTGGTATAGCTGGATCCTCAGGTAATACTATGTTCATTTTTCTGAGGAACCACCAGACTGATTTCCAGAGTGGTTGTACAAGCTTGCATTCCCACCAACAATACAGGAGTGTTCCTCTTTCTCCACATCCTCGCCTGCATATACCATCACTTGAATTTTTTTTTATCTTAGCCATTCTGACTGGCGTGAGGTGGTATCTCAGAGTTGTTTTGATTTGCATTTCCCTGATGACTAAGGATGTTGAGCATTTCTTAAGGTGCTTCTTGGCCATTCGAATTTCCTCAGTTGAGAATTCTTTGTTTAGCTCTGTATCCCATTTTAATAGGGTTATTTGGTTGTATGAAGTCTAATTTCTTGAGTTCTTTGTATATATTGGATATTAGCCCTCTATCAAATCTAGGATTGGTAATGATCTTTTCCCAATCTGTTGGTTGCTATTTTGTCTTATTGACAGTGTCTTTTGTCTTACAGAAGCTTTGCAATTTTATGAGGTCCCATCTGTCAATTCTTGATCTTAGAGCATAAGGCATTGGTGTTCTGTTCAGGAAATTTTCCCCTGTGCCTAAGTATTTGAGGGTCTTCCCCATCTTCTCTTCTATTAGTTTGAGTGTATGTGGTTTTATGTGAAGGTCCTTTATCGACTTGGACTTGAGCTTTGTACAAGGGGATAAGAATAGATTGATTTGCATTCTTCTACATGCTGACCTCCAGTTGATCCAGCACCATTTGTTGAAAATGCTGTCCTTTTTCCACTGGATGGTTTTAGCTCCTTTGTCAAAGATCAAGTGACCATTGATGTGTGGGTTCATTTCTGATCTTCAATTCTATTCCATTGATCTTCCTGCCTGTCTCTGTACTGATACCATGCAGTTTTTATCACTACTGCTCTGTAGTACAGTTTGAGGTCAGGGTTGGTGATTCCCCCAGAAGTTCTTTTATTGTTGAGGATGATTCTCGCTATCCTGCATCCTTTGTTATTCCAAATGAATTTGCAAATTGCTTTTTCTATCTCTATGAAGAATTGATTTGGAATTTTGATGGGGATTGCATTAAACCTGTAGATTGCTTTTGGCAAGATGGCCATTTTTACTAAGTTAATCCTCCCAATCCAGAAACATGGGAGATCTTTCCATCTTCTGAGATCTTCTTTGATTTCTTTCTTCAGAGACTTGAAGTTTTTGTCATACAGATCTTTCAGTTGCTTGGTTAGATTCACCCCAAGATATTTTATATTATTTGTGACTATTGTGAAGGGTGTCACTTTCCTAATTTCTTTTTCAGCCTGTTTAGCTTTTGAGTAGCAGAAGGCTACTGGTTTGTTTAAGTTGATTTTATATCCAGCCACTTTGCAGAAGTTGTTTATCAGGTTTAGGAGTTCTCTAGTGGAAGTTTTAGGGTCATTTAATATATTATCATATCATCTGCAAATAGTCCCTGATCTTAGTGGGACTGCTTCAAGTTTCTCTCCATTTAGTTTGATGTTGGCTACTGGCTTGCTGTATATTGCTATTACTATGTTTAGGTATGAGCCTTGAATTCCTGATCTTTCCAAGACTTTTAACATGAAGGGATGTTGAATTTTATCAAATGCTTTCTCAGCATCTAGTGAGATGATCATGTAGTGTTTTTTCTTTGAGTTTATTTATGTAGTGGATTACATTGATGGATTTCTGAATATTGAACCATCCCTGCATTCCTGGGATAAAGCCTACTTGATCATGATGGATGATTGCTTTGATGTGTTCTTGAATTTGGTTTGCGAGAATTTTTTTTGAGTATTTTTGCATCAATATTCATAAGTGAGATTGGTCTGTAGTTCTCTTTCTTTGTTGGGTCTTTGTGAGGTTTAGGTATGAGCGTAATTGTAGCTTCATAGAATGAATTGGTTAGTGTTCCTTCTGTTTCTATTCTGTGGAATAGTTTAAAGAGAATTGGCATTAAGTCTTCCTGGAAGGTCTGGTAGAATTCTGCAGTAAAAACATCTAGTCCCAGACTTTTTTGGTGGGGAGACTTTTAATGACTGCTTCTATTTCTTTAGGGGTTATGCAACTGTTTAGATGGTTAATCTGCTCCTCGTTTAACTTTTGTACCTGGTATCTGTCTAAACAATTGTCCATTTCATCCAGATTATCCAGTTTTGTTGAATATAGGCCTTTGTAGTAGGATCTGATGATTTTTTAAAAAATTTTCTCAGTTTCTGTTGTTATGTTTTTCTTTTCAGTTCTGATTTTATTAATTTGGATACTGTCTCTGTGCCCTTTGATTAGTCTGGCTAAGGGTTTATCTAACTTATTGATTTTGTCAAAGAACCAGCTCCTGGTTTTGTTGATATTTTGTATAGTCCTTTGTGTTTCTACTTGGTTGATTTCACCTCTGAATTTGATTATTTCCTGCCATTATTTCTCTTGGGTATATTTGCTTCTTTTTGTTCTAATGCTTTCAAGTGTGCTGTCAAGTTGTTAGTGTATGCTCTCTCCAGTTTTTTATTTTGTAAGCAGTTAGGGCTATGAGTTTTCCTCTTAGTACTGCTTTCATGGAGTCCCACAAGTTTTGGTATGATGTGTCCTCCTTTTCATTAAATTCCAGAAAGTCTTTAATTTCTTTCATTACTTCTTCCTTGACCAAGTCATCATTTCGAATAGCATTGTTCAGTTTCCACGTGTAGGTGTCCTTTCCATTGTATTTGTCTTTATTAAAGTCCATGGTGGTCTGATAGGGTACAAGGAATTATTTCAATCTTTTTTTTATCTGTTGAGGCCTGTTTTGTGACCAATTATATGGTCTATTTTGGAGAAGGTACCATGAGGTTCTAAGAAAAAGGCATATTCTTTTGTTTTAGGATGGAATGTTCTATAGATGTCAGTTAAATCCATTTGGTTCATAACTTCTGTTAGTTTCATTGTGTCTCAGTTTAGTTTTTGTTTCCATGATTTGTCCATTGCTGAGAGTGGGATGTTGAAGTCCTCCACTATTACTGTGTGAGGTGCAATGTATGCTTTGAGCTTCAGTAAAGTTTCTTTTATGTATATGGGTGCCCTTGCATTTGGGACATAGATGTTCAGAATTGAGAGTTCTTCTTGGTACATTTTTCCTTTGATGAGTATGTAGTACCCTTCCTTATCTTTTTTGATTACTTTTGGTTGAAAATCAATTTTATTTGATATTAGAATCCTGCTTGTTTCTTGGGACCATTTGCTTGTAAGATGGTTTCCATCCTTTTACTCTGATATAGTGTCTGTCTTTGTCACAGTCGTGCATTTCCTGTATGCAGCAAAACTCTGGGTCCTGTTTATGTATCCAGTCTGATATTCTACATCTTTTTATTGGAGAATTGAGTCCATTGATATTAAGAGACATTAAAGAAAAATGATTGTTGTTTCCTGTTATTTTTGTTATCGGAGGTGGAATTATTTTTGTGTAACTATCTTCTTTTGGGGTTGTTGGAAGACTACTTTCTTGCCTTGTCTTGGTTGTAGTTTCCCATCCATTATCCTTTGAAGTGCTGGATTTGTGGGAAGATATTGTGTAAATTTGGTTTTGTCATGGAATATCTTGGTTTCTCCATCAATAGTGATTGAGAGTTTTGCTGAGTATAGTAGTCTGGGCTGGAATTTGTGATCTCTTAGGGTCTGTATGATATCAGCCCAGGATCCTCTGGCTTTTATAGTCTCTGGTGAGAAATCTGGTATAATTCTTATAGGTCTGCCTTTATATGTTACTTTGCCTTTTTCCTTTACTGCTTTTAGTATCTTCTCTTTGTTTTGATTATTATGTGGTGGGAGGTATTTCTTTTTTGGTCTAGTCTATTTGGGGTTCTGTAGGCTTCTTGTATATTTAAGGACATTTCTTTCTTTAGGTTAAGGAAGTTTTCCTCTATAATTTTGTTGAAGATATTTACTGGCCCTTTAAGTTGGGAGTCTTCAGCCTCATGTATACCTATTATCCTTAGGTTTGGTCTTCTCATTGTGTCCTGGATTTCCTGGATGTTTTGTGCTAAAAGCTTTTTGCATTTCACATTTTCTTTGACCATTGTGTCAATGTTTTCCATGGTATCTTCTGCGCATGAGATTCTCTCTTCTATCTCTTGTATTCTGTTGGTGATGCTTGCATCTATGACTCCTGATCTTTTTCCTAGGTTTTCTACCTCCAGCTTAGTCTCCCTTTGAGATTTCTTTATTGTTTCTACTTCCAATTTTAGATCCTGGACAGTTTTGTTTAATTCCTTCATTTGTTTGGTTGTGTTTTCTTGCATTTCTTTAAGGGCTTCTACCTGTTTACCTGTGTTCTCCTCAAATTCTTTGAGAGTGTTTTTTATGTCCTTTTTAAAGTCTTCTATCATCATCATCATGAGAAGTTGTT
Source organism: Arvicanthis niloticus (assembly GCF_011762505.2). NCBI lineage: Eukaryota > Metazoa > Chordata > Mammalia > Rodentia > Muridae > Arvicanthis > Arvicanthis niloticus. The sequence continues at coordinate 60,714 of NC_047669.1, read as the reverse complement.
TTAATTCTATATCCTGCTTTTCCGGTATGATGTGGTGTTCAGGACTTGCTATAGTGGGAGAAGTGGGTTCTGGTGATGCCAAGTAACTTTGGTTTCAGCTGTTTACATTCTTATGCTTGCCTTTTGCCATTTGGTTAGCTCTAGTGCTACATGCACTCACTGGTTCTTACTGGAGCCTGCCTTTTCAGTTATCTTGGTTGTGTCAGAACTCCTTGGAGTCCGGATGTTTCTGTGATCCTGAGCTCCAGCTGTTCTGGGTAAAGTGTCTCCTCCAGGATATCTCAGGATATGGTGTCTCCATGGTAGTAGTCCAGCTAGGTGTTTACTGCTCTGAGTGTAGCTGGTCCTTTAGGATGTCTCAAGATATGGTGTCTGCTGCTCTGAGTTCAGTGGCTCCTTTAGGCTGCAGCTCTGAGGACAGTGGCCTGTCTAGGATGTTTCCTGCAGCTCTGAGGGCAGTGGCCTGTCTAGGATGTCTCCGGACAGATTTTCCACAGTGGAGCAGACCAGCTGGGTGTCTGCTCTGGCCACCGGGATCCAGGGAGGGGCAGAAGGGGAGTGGTTTTCCACAGGGTTGGGGCTTGGGTGCCAGGTGTGCCTTGGGGTCTCCCTGCTGCCAGTTGTGCCTCTGTGGCATAGGGCAGTGGTCTAGTGATCCTACCTGAAGCTCTGAGGGCAGTGGCCTGTCTAGGATTTCTCCGGATGCTTTTTCCACAGGGGAGCAGACCAGCTGGGTGTCTGCTCTGGCCACTGGGATCCAGGGAGGGGAGGAAGGGGAGTGGTTTTCCCCCTACCTTACATTTTCTATGCAAGAAAAGGTGTAAACTTAAGCCTAGTAAATAATCTGACTTTGTGTTTATGAAAATTGTCAAGCAGTTTGACAACTGGCCACACTAGCTCTAATAGTGGTATCTGAGCCAGGCATCTTAGAAATAGCTGATAGATTCTATGAGATAAAATATGAAAAACAGTGATTTTGTTCTGCTGTCATCCTGTAAACTATACCTAGATACTAATCACTTTATCATTTTCTACCTTAAATTGTTACTATGGCTAACTTTAAAAAAATCCATATGTTAATGTACCATCTCCTTCTCCAGTTCCTGAATCTCATTTATGAAATGATGACTATGTTCATAATTGATTTATCTAGGCACTTTTGACAAAACTAAATTGATAATGAATGAGTGATTCTGATTCATTCACTTATATGTATTTCATGACTTGCACAGTGTCTGTGATAATGAAGTTTTATATAAATTCTTAAGTAGAGAAATATGACTATATTACCTACTAAGCTTTTTGTTATTATTTTTTCAAAATTTTCTTACCTGGTTAGGCTCTTTATAATTTTACACCTTTTGGCTCAAAAGTTCTTGTGCCAGTGCCCTAGTATTAGTGTATGTACTCCCAAAATCAACAGGTAACATTCTACTAAACGTCACAGTGCAAAGCTTCTTATTCTATAGACCATGACCCCCATATGGGGTTCACAAGTTAATGTATATTGGTCTCAAAATATTTGACAAGTGTAAAATAATTCTAAACAAACAAAAACCAAAAATTAATTCAAAATCAAATGTAGTGAATCGAGGCTGTTTCTGGCACTACTCACCTTGTTGTATCATTTCAGACTTGGTTCTGAACACACAATATATGCTCTGTGCACTACATATGCCATCACACCTTACAATGCCCCAAATATTTCAGGCAGTGTTTATACTATGCCTAATGGTTTCATTATTGGGGAAGAAGGGAGCTTGAGAAACTTTCTTACTATCATTCTTTAGCATATAAACATTAAATTAGAGTATCATTTGATCATATTGTTAAGCCAATAAGCACATCTAGCTCATTACCATACAAATTGGTTTTCCTTATCAATAAATACTAAAATTATATCCAAAACAATTGTTTAAAAACAACTTTTTTCATGGTTTATCATCTGTAAATGTTCTATGTGTATTTTTATCTCTAAGTCTATATGAAAACCTGTTAGTCATTAGTAGGAAGAATTTAGGAAGTCATGTCTTTATATACAACTCATGTACTCATGCACAAATGCATAGGTAGCTCAAGTGTCTTTGAAATATCCTGGTGGTGGGTTGTCTCTTGTGACTCAGCATGTGGTTTCTTGGAAATATCAGCAAATTTATCTTACTTGGCCATGATTCTCTGAAGAGCAACTAAGCATTCAAATTCACAAGATTTCCATATGTGTGGTAATTAATTTCATCTGCTTGGTATAAACTAGAGTCATCTAGAAAAAAGGACTAGACCATCAACTGAGGAATTGCTTCCATTAGGTTGCCCTGTAGGCATATGTGCTGATTGTGTTTAGTCAAGCTGAAACAAACCTAGAAATCTATCTGAGAATAGTTAAGTAGATAAGTTCGTGGAGGCATTTCTTAATTAAGGATTGATGTGCAAAGGCTCAGACCACTCTGAGTGATACTACCCCTGGGAAGGTATTTCTGTGTTGTATAAGGAAAGAGCTGAATGAGTGACAGAGAACAAGCCAATAAGCAGCATTTCTCCATGACTTCTGCTTCAGTTCTTGCCTCCATATTCCTGCCTTGAGTGCCTGCCCAGCTTTCTTCAATGGACTGTAACCCAAGATAGTTAAGCCAAATAAACCCTTTTTTTCCCAAGAAAGTCACTTTTGGTCATGGTGTTTTATCATAGCAACAGAACCTTAGACTAAGACAGCATTTATAGGGTGTTTTCCTGATTAATTATTGAAGTGGGGGGTCCATCCCACTGCAGGTACTGTCACATCTGTGCAGGTGGGTCTGTGTTATAAAAAGAAAGAAAGCAGAGAAAGACATGGAAAGCGAGACAATAGGCAAAAGTCTTCCTCAGTCTCTGCTTCAGTTCCTTCTCAGAGATCTCTGTTTTCATTTATTGATGGACTATGACCTCTAAGTTAAAGAAATCCCTTTCTGGGGAGGTTGCTTTTGGTAATGATATTTATTTATTACAGTAGCAGAAACTAAACTAGAATTATAGGTCACACTTGCATTTGTCTAAGGGTTATAGACAAAAATCCAGAGCTTTCCAGAAGGACAGCCCCAGGCCTACGGTTTCCATAAGATTCTAATTAAAACAGTATAGTAGCTCAGATGAGATGAGATAAAAACCACATCAGAAACTCGGGGAACAATCTCTGTTGGATCTCTGTTGCATTGAGTTGTAATTCCTGCATGTCTTCTGCCCTGGGCAGGTACCTCTCCATAAAGAAGCAGAAGCATTCATGGGAAGTTTGACTGATCCTTTTCCACACAGCACTGGGTGGGCGCTGGGATGTGAGAAGCCACCAGGAAGCCCCTGGGTGGGGAGTGAATTCAGTCTGGAATTCCATAGGTGGACAGGGCTCTTGAGTGGAGATCCCCAGGCCAGGAGGTGGCCAGGACTGACTGGCATCCATTCCAGGGCTCTAGAGTGCAACTGGCCCATAGCTGAGAGAAATAAAGGAGAGAGAGGCCCTGACTGTGCTCCGCAGGAAGTGCTTGCTTATTATACTCACTTGGCTGAAAGGCTGCTTGTTTAAAGATGCAAGCCCCCACAAAGAAACATACAGAGAAGCTTTTCATGATGGCAGGCCCCAATGACATGAGGAGGTCTGGGGTTCCAAGAGCTTTATTGACATGGCAGATGATAGATGGTCTGGATGCACCCACATTTATGTCAGGTTGGGCTTGACTTAAATAGGGAGGGAGAAGGGAGGAGGATCACTTAATTAGCTATGCCCTCTGGTCTTTAGGTATCTCATTAATATGGAAATCTCTTGAGACTGAGTCCCAATCTCTACCTGTGTTAGGTGACACCTCTTTGGGAGAGGTTGCATTGCCCTATGCGAGAGACTGCAAGGCAGCAGGTCAATGGAGATCTTGGCTGCATGTCAGGAGCCTGGGTTCTGGGGGTGTGGCCAAACACCTGCTGTTGTCTCATCAGAGTTGGGGTTCCAAGCCTGTGCCCAGACAAGTACCAAGCTATCCTGCTATCCTTTCACTGTCATATATATATATATATATATATATATATATATATATATATATATATATATTCCTAAAGCTGCAATTCATAAAACTCATAGCTTCTAGTATTCTTACATGGTACATACACAGATGAAATAGATGCCACTCTGTGGAAATTCCAAAGGATAGCTTTCTTATTGAGTATTTATAGCTTCTTACAGCTCTTCCACTCTTGATGGAATTTGCTTATCAAAAGTGATTTGTTTGCAGAGGCAATACTGCCTAAACTACATTCTGCCATGATCAGTTTACTAGGGGAACAAAGCTGAAGAAGTACTCAAAGGGCAAGTTCTCATTCAGAAGGGAATAGGGGTTGTTAAATATGTATCCACAAAGTTTTAAACATGGAAATCACTCTCCTATAACTTAAAGGGAATCTCACCTTATTGCTCTATCATTTAGATGGAAACTGTAGCAAAGCATGTATAAACATAATCAGTTCTCATTTAAAATAGCATTCATTATTCAGGTATGGTGGTTAGTAATCCCAGCATTTGGGTAGAAGGGACAAGATAACCTTAGTTTGTGATCAGCTTTACTCAAGAAATGAGACCTTTCACAAAAAGACAAAGGAAAGAAACGAGGACAGGAAAGAGGAAGAGAGGGAGAAAAAAAGAAGACTTTGTCTGTGGTGGGACTAAGATTCGCCTGATAAGGTTACTATCAATGGAATATTCCACCCAACCAACTTTCTGTCTTTTAACCTCAAAGTAAACAAATATGTTACTTTTCACTGAGTTTATAATAAATATAATATACCATTTAAAGCCATTTGACTTTGGGTTGGTTATATAACTGAGCTTGTGCCACAGGTTGTATCTGTCTTCAAGAAGCCGATTAAAGGAACCAAATAGATGGTAAAGCCAGAAAATGAACACTTATTCAGTGTGGCCACATTAGGACAAAGAGATCCAGTAACCCCCTCAATTTCATCTTTAGGGACCTGAAGTGAGATTAAAGTTTAAATAGTGGGCCAAAGATGTTGTGTTGGCTAATTTTATATCAACTTCACACAAGCCAACATCATCTGAGAGGAAGGAACTTCATTTAAAGAAATGCTTCCATAAGATCAAGTTGTAGGCAGGCCTCTAAGTCATCCTCTTAAATAGGGATTGTTAGGGAAGGGCCCAGCCCATTGTAGGTGGAGTCATTCCTAAGCTGGTGGTACTGGTAAGACAGCAGACTGAGTAAGCCATGGGAAACAAGCCAGTAAGCAGCCCTTCTCCATGACCTCTGGATCAGCTCCTGTCTCCAGATCCCTGCCCTGTTCGAGGTCCTGTCCTGACTTCCTTTGATGATGAACAGTGATGTGAAGTGTAAACTGAATAAGTCATTTCCTTCCCATCTTTTCTTGGTTACAGTGTTTTCATCTCAGCAGTAGTTACCATAACTAACATGGATGGGCCCACCTAAGTAGTCCCAGGCAAGGTGTGGTCCCTTCCAACACTAAACCATCACTAATCTGGGGTTTAGTCTCATCCTAAATGTTGGTCTGACCACTGGATAACTCAGTTAAATTTCTTATTATGTGTGAGATTGTGCAGAGTCTAGGAAACTTCTTCAGTCATAGTTTTCATACCTTTTCCAAAGGTCTTTATTAGTCTTCTCTTTAAAGGCTGAATTGAAGAATGGAAAAGTTTTTGTTTTGTTTTGTTATTCTATAAAACTATAAAAATCAGTCTGAGGTTTCTTGGGAAAATGTGAACAAACATCTACTCATCTTCAGGGTCCTGAAGGTGAGCTTGAGGAGGTTGACTAGATCTCTTTGTTCCAATGACTACACTTCCAATATCCAAGCAAATTAGGGCTAGATTGTCCCAGTTAAGGATGACCTCCACATATGCAATGAAATAGCTAGGAGTCCACCCACAGCCTTCCAGCACTGTGCATGTATGCATGTGTATATGTGAATATATGTGCACATACAAAGACACATACACAGTATTGGCTAGTGGTTTCCTCAGAGACAAAACATCCTGTCTTGGAAGGAATCTTTTGAAATAAACAACTTAAAAGTTTCAGGAAATCCCGAAAACTTACCTGATGTATTAGTAACCCTTTCTACTTAGCTGATGTACTATACCTGTCCCAGTCTATGTAGTCAACAAGCACTGCTGAGACACACTCTCACACCAGGTGTGCTACCTGGAAGAGATAATCTCAAACCTGTCAAATTATTTGCAAGTTGTGTAATGAGCTCTCAGTTTTCAGTTTTCATTAACTATTACTCATGATGGGGTTGGCTTTTGGTACTACAGGTACAGTTGAAGTATTCCTGATTATCTAAGTAACCTCTCAACAATGCCACATGAAGCCAAGCCTCAACTGTTCTCCATAACATCTTTAATCCTGCAGCATCTATTCTATCCAAATCCATGACATATGGCTCTTACCTATTACTAAAATTAGCTGCCGGCATGAAATGCAGCCTTGGCTTCCTCTGGATCACAGATTTCATGTACTGACACATGGTGGTCAGGGCAATCGATTGGTAAGTGCCCAGTAAGTTGGGGCCTGATTTTAATTAAGTTCTCGGAAGGAGACTATTGAAGCTGCGGTAAAGCAGGGAGGACGAGTGCAGAGTTGAAGTGAAAGTAAAAGTTAATTATGGGGAGTTCATCGTCTTGTCCAGTAAAGACAGCTCTTAAAGCCAAGGGGATGAAAATGACGGATCGGGTGCTGGAGAACTTCTTGCAAGAGGTAGATTCTGTTGCACCCTGGTTTGCTGTTTCAGGACATCTGACCATTCCCAGCTGGGATAAATTAGGGAAGGATTTAGACTTTACTTGGACTCAGGGCAGTCTAAAGGGAGAAGTACGAGGAGTCTGGAAGCTTGTGTGAAGCTGTCTAGAGGATGAAAGATGCTGCTGAGCTCTAGAGAAAACAAATGATGCATTAGAACAACTGAAGGAGGAGAGGTCAGTTAAATCTAGCAGGCAGGACTCTGAGGAAGAGTCCTCCAGTTCAGAGGAGGATTTAGAAAGTTTGGAGAATTTAGAGGAACTACTTACCAAAATGGAGTTATGTACTCTAGAGAGGAAGAAGAAAGCTAGAAAGGAGAGGAAAGAGGGTGGAAGAGGCCACACCCAGGGGCGATGTTCCATCAGCTCCGCCATCTTGGCAGAATCTGTCCCCATTACCACCGTCTTATGTGGACACCTCTCCAACACTGCCAAAGGGAGATAATCAGCAAACTTTATGTCCTGAGGTTTGGAAAGAGGCCAGGATGGCCTTTCCGGTTTTTCAGCATGCCAATAACCAACAGTACCATGAGCCGCTGGATTTTAAAACCTTAAAGGCTCTGGAGGAGTCTGTTAAAGCTTATGGTATCAGTGCATCTTTTACTCAAGCTCAGTTGGAACGACTGGGTAATCATGCTATGACCCCCTCAGATTGGATGAGTACAGTGAAGGCATGTCTTACCACGGGACAGTACCTAGATTGGAAAGTCTTTTATCAAGAGTTTGCACAACAGCAGGCAGTGCAGAATCAAAGGCAGGGTAACCAGGCATGGGACTTGGATATGCTGATGGGACAGGGCAGATTTGCCGCTAATCAAACAGGCTACCCCATTCAAGTTTATGGACAGATCAATGAGATGGCCACTAAGGCATGGAAATCACTACCAAACAGGAGGTGAGTAGAAACCTCACAAAGATTATTCAGGGCCCCACAGAGCCTTTTTTCTGACTTTGTGGTGAGTTTGATGGAGTCAGCAGGCTGCATTTTCGGGGATCCAGATACAGCCATGCCCTTGATAGAACAACTAGTCTTTGAACAATGCACAAAGGAGTGCCATGTGGCTATCACACCATGGAAAGGTAGGGGCCTTCAAGCATGGATGAAAGCTTGTAGGGAGATAGGCAGCCCCCTATCTAATGCAGGCCTAGCAGCTGCTGTTTTACAAGCAACCAGAGGAAGAGGAAGTGCCCCTGGGGCATGCTTCTGCTGTGGAAAGACAGGGCATCTTAAAAGGCAATGCCCTGAGGAAGAAAAGAAGGAAGGGCAGCGAGCAGTAGGACCGGGATTGTGCCTGAGATGTAAAAAAGGGAACCACTGGGCACATGAATGCCGTTCAGTGAAGGATATTAATGGGTAGCCCTTGAGAAACAATTATGGATGTGCTCATCTAAAAAATGGGCAGAGGGGCCCCAGACCCCAGGGCCCTCAAATATATGGGACAATGGAGAGTCAGGCATGGCTGCCCAGCCTGTGCCCATCAACCAATACAGACGGGCGACGCCAGGATCTGCCAGATTGGACCTCTGCTGTACCCCTTGACTCGTATTAACTCCCCAGATGGGGGTGCAAACTATAGACACAGACTTATGAGGACCTTTACCCTCAAACACCGTAGGGTTGCTGATCGTCAGGTCTTCTTCAGGTCTAAAAGGTTTGATCATTCATCCCGGTGTAATTGATTCTGATTATGAAGGGGAAGTTAAGATCATGGCCTTATCCCCAAGAGGTATTGTAGCCATTTCCCCAGGAGATAGAATTGCCCAACTATTATTACTGCCCAGCTTGCATGCACAGTTTGCTGCAAGACCTAAGAAAAGAGGAAGCTGTGGCTTTGGCTTTTGGCTTTGCCCAGTGGTTCCTCTCCCTTGATCTTGATCAGAGGCCACTTATTGAATTGGAAGTCAATGGAAAGACTATTCTAGGCCTACTAGATACTGGGGCAGACAAAAGTATCATCACCCTTAAAGATTGGCCATCCAATTGGCCTACTCAAGCCTCTTCCCAGATGTTACAAGGATTAGGGTACGCTAAATCACCTGACATGAGTGCCAGAGAGCTCCCCTGGAAAGATACTGAAGGACATAGAGAACTCTTCCAACCTTATGCATTAAACCTCCCAGTTAGCTTATGGGGAAGAGACATTTTAATAGGAATGCAATTAAAGCGTACAAATGAAGGGACTTATTCCTTTAATTCCAGAAAGATGATGAAATACATGGGCTGGCATCCCTCCCATGGTCTTGGGAGATATCTACAGGGTCATAAGAGCCCGGTCCAGGCTGAGAACAAACAAAACAGACAGGGCCTGGGTTTTTCCTAGGGGCCACTGAGGAGGGTATTCCCATTACTTGGAAAACTGAGGATCCAGTTTGGGTTCCTCAGTGGCCACTATCCTCAGAAAAATTGACCGCAGCCCAAGACTTAGTACAAGAACAATTAGACATGGGCCATATTTGACCCTCTGCATCTCCTTGGAATACACCCATCTTTGTAATCAAGAAAAAATCAGGAAAGTGGAGACTTTTGCATGATCTGTGCTCCATTAATGCCCAGATTCAGATCATGGGGCCTGTGCAATAAGGACTTCCTTTATTGACTACCTTGCCTCAAGATTGGCCAATAATAGTCATAGATATTAAGGATTGCTTTTTTCCCATACCATTGCACCCTAAGGATTGTGAAAAGTTTGCCTTTACCCTTCCCTCTATTAATCAAGAGGATCCAGACAAAAGATTTGAGTGGGTGGTGCTCCCACAGGGCATGGCAAACAGCCCAACCATGTGCCAGCTTTATGTTGGTGCAACCATCAAGCCTGTCAGGAAGAAATTCCTGTCCATTTGCTGCTTGCATTATATGGATGACATTTTGCTAGCTGGGAAAACTGAATTGGTTCTTCATGAAGCATACCAGTTGCTTACTGAGGTCCTACGTGAGTGGGGGCTTCATATTGCCCCTGAGAAGGTTCAGCAGGAACAGGTGGTGTCCTATTTAGGAGCAAGGATTGGAGTTGTCTTTTCTCTCAAGCAATGCCTATGCCAAGCGTCATCTTGTAATGGTGAGAGTGGAGCCACTTCCCACATTGACGATGGTCATAATCTACAGAAAAAAGAACCTGGACCTGTTGCTGTCTGCACACAAGTGGCCACTGACACTGGGCATGAAAATAAATCTTTATAATGCAATTCTGATTTATGTTCTATGAAGTGCGAAGCAGTACAGCCCCAGCCATCTCATCACTTTGCTGTTATTGTCTCCTAGGGGTTCAGATGTTGGTCACCTGGTTCTCAGTATGTCACTGTGACAGTGACAAGATCTTTAAAGTGGTGCAGCCTATAGTTTTCATAGCACTGAAAGGTGTTATCCATAATGCTAGGGGAGAAAAGTCTTCAACAATCTTACACAGCTGTGAACACTGCAAGCTACAGTAAAAAATGTTATGGCAAGATAGGTCCATAAGTGTGATAGTGGTATACCAGTTATGGGAATAAACAATTTCTGAAGTCTTGAGCCTGCCAGCCTACCTGAAAGAGCAAGCTTGCAGTTGAATGCAAGACTCTGTCTCAGTGCAAGAAGACAGACAGCAATGGAGGAGGACACTCAACATCTTGTGCTGGCCTCCATCAAAAGAAGTCAGAGCAGGAGGTCAAGGCATGTTTCTGGAGGTCAAAACTGAAGCAGAACCATAGAAGTATGATATTTGCTGGCGTGTTTTCCATGACTTACCCAACTTGCTTTCTTATAGAACTCAGGAAAGTCTTCCCAGGGGGAAGTACAGTTCATGTGGGCTGGACTCTCCTTCCTCATCAATCATTAATCAAGAAAAAGGACCACAGACTTGCCTACAGGCCAGTCTGATGGAGACAACTGCCCAGTGTGGTTCCCTTTTCACAGATGACTTCAGTCTGTGTCATGTAGACAAAACAAAAACAAAAACAAAAACAAAAACAAACAAACAAATAAATAAAAACCCTAAGTAGAATAAAGCATAGGAAGTTTAGTGAACCCCAGTCCCTAAGCCTTGTTATTACATTTAATTTTTCTAACAGTTGTTAAAGAATTACTATCTGTGCACAAGTGAGGTTGAAATTAGTACAGGGCTCATGTCAGAACTGCCCAAAAACCCAGCTAAAAGGGGAAGAAGCAAATGGAAAGGATGACACTAGGTAAGGGGGAGCAGCCAGGACAGACTGTCTGTATCCCTTGGGGACTTTAACTTTGTCCAGAATTATTCTCTTCCCAACTCCATCTCCATCCACAGTGTGGTTTTGGACAATTCACATTCAGCTTCACAGAACTCAGTAATGTATTTTTTTAAAAAATGTTTCAAATACCACCTGAAGCTCTGTTAAAAGTGGATTACCCACAATTCTGGCTGTGCTGTTCAACTCTGATCCTTGTGGCCCAGTCTCCATTTACAGACTAACACTCGTGACCAGGTGATCACAGGAAGAGTAGCCAAGGGTCTTAGGGAAAGTATGTCACATAATCTTTGATCTTCAACAAGGGAATCCATTTCCCTTCCAAAGGGATTTCCATAGACAAGAAAAATTAAATGTCCATCAATTTAGCCCATTTCAATACTAAGCATCAGAAGGGAAGATAAATGTTTATTTCTTCCAAGAACATTGACTTTTATATTATAGGAGAAGGTCATAACTACTTTTCTAGAGAAAGAATCTCTCCAGTGGCAACATGAAAAATGAGAATAAGGCCTTAGCTATCAGTTACAGCCACACCCACTCATTTACATATGTCATGAACCTGATCTCATCATCCACCTCCAGGATGTCATTCTTTAACCCAAGAGCAAACCATGAAAGGCAAAAGGTTCAGAAACGTTGATACATCAACACTACAGCAGTCCGAGGCCACTCCTCTACCTAATTCTTGTAGCTCTTGCAGGTTAGCCTGACTCACCTACAGATTGTGAGGGTAGGTCCTACCTAAGCACCTGCCTCCCACCCTTTTAGTTTTACCATCTATTCTCAATATGGCAGCCACAATGATTCCTTGACTTCCAGCATCAAGGTCTATTATTCTCTTACTGAAATCCCTCCAAGGCTTCTTTCACTCCAGAAGAAACAAACCCTGAAAGGGCCCACACTGTTGTTGTTTTAAGAAAAAGTCCGACTGCAGCTCAGAACAGACCACTCCAGACCATGCGGTTCTAAGTGGGAAAAGGTTTATTCAGGGGAAAGGGCAAAGGTGGGGAGAGAAGAGAAGTAGAGGCCGGACATGACCACGTGGAGAGAGAGGAAGGGGGGAGGGGACAGAGAGAGGGTGTAAGAGCGGGGAGTAAGGGAGCAAAAGAGCAAGAGAGGGAGGAGGGGGCAAGAAGCCCCTTTTATAGTGGATCAGGCTACCTGGCTGTTGCCAGGTAACTGTAGGGAGGAGCATACCTGGCTGTTGCCAGGTAACTGTGGGGAGGAGCATACCTGGCTATTGCCAGGTAACTGGGGAGGTGGAGTTTAGACGGAATACTAACACACACTACCTGCCCTTGCTCCCTCTTTTCCCTGCCCTGTCCACTGCTCATGCTCACTCTGCTTGCTCCCTCCTGCCCACCCTTGCCAGACTTCTTGCTATTCTTGTCACATACTCCAAACCTAGATAACCTGCTGCTCCTTCTTTTGCTTTTTTTGTGAAGACCTATCTCTCCTGAACTCCATGGCTACCTGCTGTCTTCCCATGGGTCATCTTATAAACCTGTGCCTGTGATGTCTTGGATCATTTCCATTTCAAAACATTCAACAGTGATCCTAACCTGATGCCTCTCCCATAACATTCAGCTATTCATCATTCATTCATTCATTCATTCATTCATTCATTCATGTTAATTCACTATCCCATAACATGACACCTGCTGTACCACGTGTGTGTGTTTATTTTCTGTCTTCTTAAAACAGTTCTTTCATCACCACAGACTGCCCACTGCTCCATCCCCAGAACCAACAGCAAGCCATGCTTCTGTTACAAATGTAATAGCTATCCACATTTGTTTAATACATTATTTAATTAAGCTTTCAATGTTACCTGATCAATAATAGAAACTAAGTAAATTGAAGGGTTTTCCCAAGTTTATTTATTTATATTTTATGTTTATTACCTGAATGTATATTGTGTATCATGTGCATGCAGTGCCCACAGAGGCCAGAAAGGGCATCAGATCCCCTGGGACTGAAGTTGCAGACACATTTCAGATGGTGTGTGTGTGTGTGTGTGTGTGTGTGTGTGTGTGTGTGTGTGCTGGAAATTAAATTTGGGTCATCTGCTAAAGTAGCAAGTGCTTTTAACCACTGATCCAGCTCCTAGAATGGTTTATTACCACAGGTTTTACAGTGGCCCCACCCAATATATAGCCCAATATAGAGGACAGTCTTTTCTAGCAGAGTACCTTCTCTAACCTTAAACACACACACACACACACACACACACACACACACACACATACACACACTTCTACCTGCAGAATGTCATGTAGCCCTAGTTATTACAGGCTCAACTTCTCCCCTGCCCCCCTGCCCCCCTGCCCCCCTGCCCCAACCCTCTGTAAAAACCCATTCAACTACCACCTGAGATTCCTGGCACAGCTTCTCCACGCTAATGAGGAATCTCAGTACCTGAAGCCTTCAGTTAATGACTTTTGCCCACTCTGGATGCTTCTACCTCCCACCCCATTCCTAAAACTATATAACCCTTGAATCACCCCAAGTAAAGTTGATTTGTCTCCCAGCAGCTGGTCCTGGTGTCCTCATTAATGTAAGTACTCACAGGGCTTCTGAACGCACAGTTTGTCTCTCTGCTCCATTTACCCTTGAGGACCAATAGTGGTCAACAGTCCCTGAGAGAAGGGAGTGTCACCCAAGAACTCACCTAGGTAGGTTACATTCATTCAGCTATAATTCCTGAAATGCAATTATGATTTAGAATACCAAATTACAGTGATATTAGCCAGTATAGTAGCTGACTTCCACATAAAGCTATTTAAGTTTAAGCTAATTTGATGTAAATTTAAAATCTAGTTCCTGCTTGTACTAGCATCACTCTAGGTGCTTGGCAACCACAAAAGCATGTCAGCTGCCTCTTTAAAGAAAAAATAGGTAGACATCTCTGTGCTTGCAGAACATTCTCCTAGATAGTACTGAAGTCCATCAGACTGGGGCTAGCCTGGCAGAGTAGCTCCACCATTGGCCCCAGAAGCAGAATCAATGTTCATGCTGGCAGTTAACAGGCAGACATTGTTTACATCACAGTAGCCTGGAAATAGAGCACGGGCTAGAAAAAGAAATTCAACTTTAGTGAACTTCTCCCAACAGCCAGGCCTCCTCCCACCTGGAGACCCAAAAATAGTACCACCCATTATTTATAATATGAACCTAGTATGAAGATCTTTCAGATTATAAATAAATAAATAGATAAATAAATAAATAAATAAATAAGAAAGTGTCATTCTCATCCTTTGTGACAACACAGAGCTGAGAACCCAAGAGTCATGTGTTTTGGGCATTATTACCACACAGTAAACTATGAAGAGGAAACATAAGTCATTTCATTGCAGCATTTTATTAATATAAAAGGCAGGGGTTCAATGGGCACCACTAGGACAGACTGATATCTGTTCTACAGTGTCTGGAGCCTCTGCTAGGAAGACCCTAGTAACCTCAGTTACTATGGTAACTGAGTCTGTGTGGAAGCATCCCAAGAGCAGCAGGAAGAATAGTGGCCTGCTGGAGAGCTGGGGAGTGCAGGTAGCCTGAGACTCTCTACCTTCAGAAGCCGTGAAGTGGCATTTCTGCTTTTCTTGTTGTATCAGAGTTACAAGACACCCAGTCACATTTAAAGATAAGGGACTCAGACTCAACTGCTCTACTGAAGAGAGAAAAGAAGCCATGGCCACATTCTTACATTTTGGTTACTCCATCTCAAGGGCTACTGTGTGGTATGTTTTGGGGTTTAGCTGTGCTATTGAGTTCTCCACTTTCTCCTGCTTAGGATGTCCTGGAAGGATGAAGTAGATCCCAGAACAAGTGGAGTTCTGCAGGATACTGGTCCAGCTGAAAGTGAATGCTGGGGGCAAAAAAATGGGGCAAGGGGGTAGAGACGACCTTTTCCAATGATCTTAGTATTACAGCTCTTTCAGATGAGGGTCTTCTCCAATGATCTTCAATGAAACAAACAGCTCTCTGAATCCATCTTAGCTTGCGCATGTCTTTCTTTAGTGAGGGCTTGTATGCATACACTTTATTCAGAGTGAACCAAAGGTTATATAGTTTGGGGGAAAGGGGTAGAATATCCAGGATGTGCAAAAGCTAGGGTACTGAGATGCCTTATTAGCATGGGGATGAATTTCAGGAATTTCAGGAGTAGGGCTACATGACTTCCCTCAGGTAGGCAGTATGGGTTATAGGATCCTCCAGGTAGAGAAAAAAAAAGTCCCTCTTAAAAAGGGAGTTTGCCATTTTGCACCAAGCTCAGGGCTTTCCTGGCACCACTGGACCTTGAGACAGCACAGGTAGCAGATGCATAATTGTTTATTGACATGGTGGTGCCCACACAGCTAAGACAGTTTGTAAGCACATATTAGGTGAATATAGGTTATACCTAGAAAAAACTGGGCTCATAGTATCTCTCATGGCCAAAGGTCCAATATGGACAGAAAAAAATTCAAAGGCATCGGCATCTTGATAATAATATATCTCCACTTTCACAGACATCTGGGGAAGTCAGGGCAAAAGTTGACAGTTATGATTCTATGACTAAGAATATAGGCTCAGATATTTCAATACTTGGTTCCCAGTTGGTGGTGCTATTTGGTGAAGTGTTTGGCCTTGCTGGAGAAACTACACCACTAGGGGCAGGCTTTGGAATTTCATAGGCTCACCCACTTCCAGTTTAAGATCTCTCTGCTTTTGCTTGTAGTTGACATGTGATCTCTCAGTCACCTATTCCTGCCAGCCTGCCTGCTGTTTTCTGCTATATCATAAGAAACTCTTATTACTCTGAAACAATAAGCCCAGGCAATCTCTCTTTCTAAAGTTATATTGGCATGCCGTCAATCACAGCAAAGCAAGGTAACTAATTTAGGGAGACAAAGCTTACACATAAAATTATTCAGACTGGATGAAGAAATAGCTGAGGGGCTCAGAATACATAGGGCTCTTCAAGAGGACACAAGTTCAGTTTCCAGCACCCATGTCACGTGGCTCACAACCACCTGTAACTATAACTCCAGGATAGCCAATGCCCTCTTCTGGCCTCTGCAGGTTTCTGCAGTTAGGCACATAATCATATACAAATAAGTATAATTGAAAATAAAAATACAATTTTGTAATAAGAAAATAAGAGAATGTTAAGACAAAAGAGAGTAACTAGGGAAGGAACCCATAGAAACTTACAAAAGACAAAATTTGAACTCATCCTTTGTGTGATGACTCCCAACACTGGATGGCTGCAGATTGCAAACTAGATGAGCCTTTTGCTTTTTGAAAATAAGGAAACAAGCTGAAATTTTCATGCCAGTTCTTTAAACCTACCTAAAATCTGGAATCCTGGGCATGATGTTCTTTGAAATGGCAGCTATGTGAACTTGTGGAAATACAAACTCTGTATACAGAATGGAAGAAAGGCTTTTCAACCACACCTCCATGCATCTTCAAAAATAATATAAGCCAGATAAAATAGATTATCAAGCTTTTGAACATTTTAAATGATCAGAGACATTTGGAGCCAAAGGAAGAAAAGTTAGTTCCACTCCACAAAGAAAAAAAAATCTATCCCATAATTTATGGAAAACAAAAGTTACTGAAGGCAAGATCTCTTAGCTCAATTGTTTCATCTAATTAAATGTTTATAAGAGCCTCAGAAGATCTTGTCACCTGTCAAGTGACCTTATTCCCACAGTCTTCCCTACATAGAGTTTGGAGGAACAGGATACTTGAGAAAAACATTTTCTTTCTTTGTTTTTTTTTTTTGTTTGTTTCTTTTTTCTTTTAGCACAGAATTCTACCAGGTTTTTTAAAAAAATTATTTGTTTATGTACACTCCAAAACTTTCTGCATAGAAGAAGTCATATAAAATAACTTATGATTTTTAAAAGACTACTTAGTGCTTAAAGTTCATATAAGCCTAATATCTATCTTTAATCTATTGTCTATCCACTTATTTATGTACCTGTCTGTCCTGTCTTCTATCAATCATCTATCTCTATATATTATCTATCTATCTATCTATCTATCTATCTATCTATCTATCTATCTATCATCTATCTATCCATCATTTATCTATATATCCATATATATCTACTTATCTGTCTTCTATCTTCATATGTCTGTCTATCTACATATTTATCATCTATCTGCCATTCTCTCATCTATCTGTCATCAATCTATCTAGCTATCTAATTATCATCTGTCAGTATGTCTGTCATTTGTCATTTATGTATATATCATCTATCTATCTAATCATGGATGTCAACTTGATAATATTTAAAATCACCATGAAGACCTCTGGGCAGTTTGTGAGAGTGTATCCAGAAGGGTTAAGGAAGAATGTGCTTCCTGATTGTGGACATAATGTGATCTATGAGCTGCACTGAGATGAATATCTTCTCTGCTATGAATGACTCCTCCATCCAACTGTGACCCACTATAAAGATTTCCTTCCTTATGCTGGGTTTGTGATATATTTTGTCAACTCAAGGAGAGAGGTAACTGACATACTGTCTAGCACTGGAAGTCAAGATCTAAGTCTAAGTAAAATGACTCCCCAATAGATCATAACTGTTGTACTAACAGTGTGACTAGCAAATCCCTGGGTGCACTCAAATAAAAGAAATAGGAAATGGGCTGAGTGTTTTTTTTTTTCATTATGTTGAAGGTACTCTTTAAAATACACACTTTTGTCCCAACAGTCTTTGGTGCTACTGCTGACAGTTTCCAATGAAGCAAAGTTTTTAATACGATTTTTGAGGATCCACATATTTTCGGCTCTCTGAAGAATTATCTTGTCTGGCTTTCCTGAGATCTGGTGTGTGCTGTGTTCTAAAGGGAGATAAATGGTTCCTGGATACAATACTATCCTTCCAAAGCAGGAACCCATGTTTGGTTATGACATCTCTTCATTTCTAATTTGTATTCAAGAATTGCTACTTAAGTCAGACATGTTGCAAGAAGTTTGGCAATATGAATTCTTAAAAACATAAACTCTGGCCTTAAATTTTAGCTTGACATGTCCTTAGATCTCAATCTACCCTTATAAAATGTACTTCATACACCTAAACATGTGTATCAGAAATTACTTATTCTCTTTATTTTATTGCCTTTTAGACATATTCATACATTTTGTCATATACTTTGCTATCATTCATTTTCTTCCCTCATCCCCCATTCCTCTTTCTGACTCTATCTTTGTCTAGCTACACATTACTTCTGCCTTCCTGTTAGACATGTTTCATTACCCTTTCCATTTTACTTCTTCTTCTATATCTTTTCTTCCTCATTGCAAATACTTTCTAGTTTCATAATCTACATATATATATATATATATATATATATATATATAAATTTATTCTTCTCTCATATATTAAAATTACAGCTGAAGTTTCCTCTCCTTCCACTCCTCCCAGAAACCTCACCCACTTCCCTCTTCTCCAGATCCATTGCTTCTCCATTTCCCTTTATAAAGGAGCAGGCCTCCCAGTGATATCAAGCTCACAGCATAACAAATCACAGTAAGACTAGGAAGACACGTTTAGATCAAAACTGGACAAATCAACCAAGAAGGCAAAGGGCCCCAAGAGTAGGCAAAAAGAGACACTTGTACTCACATTGTTAGGTGTCCAACAAAAATCCCAAGATAAGCAACTACATACAACATGTATGCAGAGGACCTAGTGCAGATACATGCAGGCTTTGTGATTGCTGCTTCTTCCTCTGTGAGCTCATGTGAGCCCTGCTTAGGTAGGTTCTGTAAGCTGGGTTCTCCTGTTGTCTTTGATTCCTCTGGCTCCTGCCATCCTTCCTCTTCCTCTTCTGCATCATTCCCAGAGTTCTGCTTATTGTTTGACTGATGGTCT
Organism: Arvicanthis niloticus; assembly: GCF_011762505.2. Classification (NCBI taxonomy): domain Eukaryota; kingdom Metazoa; phylum Chordata; class Mammalia; order Rodentia; family Muridae; genus Arvicanthis; species Arvicanthis niloticus. The sequence continues at coordinate 41,862 of NC_047669.1, read as the reverse complement.
CTGTATTTGTTCCCATCAGTTGCTGTAAGACACCTCTCTGATGATGACTGGGTGAAGCATTGATTTATGAGTATAGCAGAATATCATTCAGAATAATTTAATAAATTTTTCTATGATTGCAAGAGAAATTTTATCAATTTATATAGCTTCTGGATGGGATTAAATATTTTATATCTAAGATTATTATATTGATGTTTTAAGCGTAACACTTTAATTATTTAATAAATGCAAACTTATTCACTATCAAAATCATCATATATTTATTATATTATGAGAACCTATAAAACACCAACAGTTCCACACAATAAACTTCATATGAATCCTCATGAGAACCATTATATTTTAATAGGTAATATCAAACGTCCATATGGAGTTTTCAGAAATGTCAGAAAGCTCTCTATATAGTTACAATTTTGAAAACAAAGCAAAACAAAAACATCATGTCTACCTCAAAAAGGGATAATATTATTTCTGGAGAATATGATAATTGTTCTGGGACTCAACAGATCCTAAGAGTCCAGGGATGCCATGTAATGATGAAAGATGATTGGAGCAGCACAACCTAACTATGCTTCTCATAGAAAATGGCACAATGTTTGCTCTGTTCTCCTGTTCTGTGAAAGCAGAAGCGGAAGCCCAGCTAACATGAAGCGACTCCAGAACATGAAAGCCCCAAGATAACTCTTTTTTATTGGGTATTATGTTTACATTTCAGATTTTATTCCCTTACCCCATTTCCCCCAACCACCCAGAAACCTCCTATTCCATCCACCCTCCTCGTGCTTCTATGAGGCTGTGCCCCCACCTACCCCCTGCCCCCACTCCCCCTCCCCAAACTCACATTCCTTCCCACTCTGTGTTCATCCTTCATGGGACCAAGAATCTCCTCTGCCACCTGTGCCCCACAAAGCCATCCTCCCTTACATATAGAGCTGGAGTCATGGGTCCCTCCCTATGTGCTCCCAGGCTGGTGGTTTAGACCCTGGGGGGCTCTGGTTTATTGGTATTGTTGCTCTCCTCATGGGGGTCACAAACCCTTTCTGCTCCTTCAGTCTTCTCTCTAAATTCTCCATTGGGAAACCCTTGATCATATCAGTGGTTAGCTGTGAGCATCATCTCTGAATGTGTCAGAATCTGGCAGACCTCTAAGAAGACAGCTATATTATGTTCTTGTCAGCATGCACTTCTAGCCATCTACATCAGTGTCTAGCTTAGGTGACTGTGCATGGGATGAATACCCAGGTGGAATGGTCTCCAGATGGCCCCTCCTTCAGTTTCTGTCCCACGTTTTGTTTCCATATTTGCTTCCTTGAGTATTTTTGTTACTCCTTCTAAGTAGGACTGAGGTATCCCCACTTGGTCTTCCTTCTTCATGAGCTTCATGTGGTCTGTGAGTTGAGTCTTTGCTATTCCAAGCTTTTGGGCTAACATCCACTTATCAGTGAGTAAATACCATGTGTGTTCTTTTGTGATTGGGTTAACTCACTCAGGATGATAATTTCTAGTTCCATCTATTTACCTAAGAATTTCTCGAATTCATTATTTTTTTATTCATATGAATATTTTATTTTTTATTTTTTTGGAAAAGCTAATCTTTATTGATTTCTTTTTTAAATTTTATTTTATATTTTATTTACATTTAAGATGCCATCCCATTTCCACATTTCCCCTCCCTAGAACTCCCCTGTCCCATGCCCCCCTTTCCTTTTTGCTTTTATACATTTTTAAAATGTTAATCAAAGGATTTATAAGTTTGGTAATGCTCAATCAGAAGCGTAACCCAATACCCAACCTAGATATAAAAAGTATCTTTGACTGGTGGAGACATGTGAACATCTGCCTCCATGCCCCCTCTCTTTCTCTCTCTCATCACCTAGCTTCTCCTCTTCATCTTCTCTCCTTGTTCCATCTCTTCCTCTCAGTACTCCTTCCCACTTAGCTCCTCCTATATATCACTCTTCCTGTTAAAGTAGAACTTTTCTCTCAAAATACAAATAGAGCATACTTATTCCTAATTGTACCAGTGAGGTACAAGATAGTCCTAATACCCAGTCCATCATTTTGTTGACTAACCAGAACCTCTGTCATCTCTTCTAACTAAAACACTTACTTTTCATCCTGGCTTTTTTGGCTTTAGAATGAATGTCAGCTGAAAACCATCTACTCAGATCTTTTCTCTCAAAGTAAATAGCCAGGATTGGCTATGAGACTATAGGTTTTCAACCCCATCAGAAATCCAGAATGACTGAGTTAACTGAAGTTATGGGAAGCACTAAACATAGCTTCTAAAACTTAGCCAATTTATAGAGACCGCTGAACACCTGAAAAGCCCCTATACTACAGAACTTTGGAGCATCAAATCTTCAGCCTTCTGGCCCAGAATCATCTGACAGACCTTAGTGATGCAGGATTATTAAGGGCTGATTACTCTGTCTAGGCAGATATAATTAGTCGACTATTCTGCATGTGTGTCCTTTTCTGGACAGTAATTTGTCTGTAGATGGAGAGAGGCAATTCTTGCCTAGTGGCTGTCACCACACAACTGGAGTAAGTCCAAGGATGCTCAATTTCTTCTTAGAATCCAAGACAGGAAGCTGTCAGGAGCAGACAGGTCTCTAATCAAAATGAACATTAATATATAAATATTTGTAGTGTCAGTTCTATAAACTTCTGATGTTTTGAAAACCAACTATCCATGTAAGGTAACCTGGACTGTTGTCTGTTCACTCCTCTCAGATATTTCTAAATAAAATATGGAAAACACCCTGACAATAAACTCAAAACCATGAATTTGCTATAGTCCCTTAACTCATAGGTTAACCATCCCAAATCAGTTAAAAAAGGGCTGGGTCTAGGCCTTGTATTCCTAAATGTGTTATACAGGCACAATGTCCATGAGAGTATCAATATTCATCTCATTTTTATATTAATAAGAGGCTCATACTAATGAAAACCTTAAATTTGAAATCAAAGTAAATTTTGTACCATTTAAGAAATTATAACCTCATCTTGATAATAATTATACAGATTTCTACCAATAGGTTATGGCTATGCAATAAGTCCTAGCTAACTCCCCCTGTTCCAACAAAACCACTACTTTTCCCTAGAAAGACAGACCATTATTAACCACTCAGGGAATAGGGGCGCTGACTCTTCTTTAACTTCTTCAAGCTGATTAAGGGCATTGAGATTTTAGAAGAGGGGTGGGGGGAAGAGTAAGTTGATAAGCCTCTGATGCTGTGTCTTCACTGAATCCAGATGGAATTCCAGGACATCAGAGGTTTGGGCAGGTCTGCTCAGTATGCTTGATGAGTAGATACACCAAGGCTGTGTATTCTGCAATATCCAATTCTCAGAACAAGTTTTAGTATCAAGAAAAAAAATTCCCCTCCCCCAGGGGGCTGACAATTTTTTAAAAAGATGTTGGTTCTGACAACTTTTTTTTTACTTGTTAAAATTGGTTGTAGTATTTACGTTTCAGATTTTTATCCCCTTACCCTACTTCCTCCCACCACCCAGAAACCTCCTATCCCATCCCCCTCCTCATGCTTCTATGAGGCAGTGGTCACCACCCTACCCCCCTCACTATCCACTCCCCACCCTCACATTCCCCCCCCCCACTCTGTGTTCATTTTTTATGGGACCAAGAAACTCCTCTTTCACCTATGTCCAACAAGGCCATCCTCCCCTACATATACCTCTGGAGTCTTGGGTCCCTCCCTATGTGTTCCCAGGCTGGTGGTTTAGACCCTGGGGGGCTCTGGTTGTTTGGTATTGTTGCTTTCCACCTGGGGTCACTAACCCTTTTTGCTCCTTCAGTCCTCTCACTAAGTTCTCCATTGGGAAACCCCTGATCATATCAGTAGTTAACTGTGAGCATAGTCCTCTGAATGTGTTAGTCTTTGGCAGACCTCTAAGGAGACAGCTATATCATGTTCCTCACATTATGCACTTCCAGCAATCCACAACAGTGTTTAGCTTAGGTGGCTGTACATGGGATGAATACCCAGGTGGAATGGTCTCCTGATGGCCCCTCCTTCAGTTTCTGTTCCATGTTTTGTTTCCCTATTTGCTCCCTTGAGCATTTTTGTTTCTCGTTCTAAGTAGAACTGAGGCATCCCCTCTTAGTCTTCCTTCTTCATGAGCTTTATGTGGTCTGCAGGTTGAGTCTTCGCTAATCCAAGCTTTTGGGCTAACATCCGTGGAGATATGTTTGTGTAACTACCTTCTTTTATGGTTTTTGGAACATTACTTTCTTGCTTTTTCTAGGTTGTAGTTTCCCTCCTTGTGTTGAAGTTTTCCACCAATTATCCTTTGAAGTGCTGGATTTGTGTTCAGATACTGTGTAAATTTGGATTTGTCATGGAATATTTTGGGTTCTCCATCAATAATGATTGACAGTTTTGCTGGGTATAGTAGTCTGGGCTGGCATTTGTGTTCTCTTAGGGCCTGTATGATATCGGTCCAGGATCTTCTGGCTTTTATGGTCTCTGGTGAGAAGTCTAGTGTAATTCTTATAGGTCTGCCTTTATATGTTACTTTGCCTTTTTCCCTTACTGCTTTTAGTATTTTTTCTTTGTTTTGTGCATTTGATGTTTTGACTATTATGTGGCGGGAAGTATTTCTTTTCTGGTCTAAACTATTTGGAGTTCTGTAGGCTTCTTGTATATTTATGGACATCTCTTTCTGTAGGTTAGGGAAGTTTTCCTCTATAATTTTGTTGAGGATATTTACTGGTCCTTTAAGTTGGGTGTGTTCCCCCTCATCTATACCTATTATTCTTAGGTTTGGCCTTCTCATTGTGTCTTGGATTTCTTGTATATTTTGGGTTAGTAGCTTTTTGTATTTTGCATTTTCTTTGACAGTTGTGTCAATGTTTTCCATGGTATCTTCTGCACATGAGATTCTCTCTTCCATCTCTTGTATTCTGTTGGTGATACTTGTGTCTATGACTCCTGATCTTTTTTTTAGGTTTTCTATCTCCAGGGTATTGTCCCTTTGTGATTTCTTTATTGTTTCTCCTTCCATTTTTAGATTCTGCATGGTTTTGTTTAATTCCTTCTCCCATTTTGTTGCATTTTCTTGCAATTCCTTAAGGGATTTTTGTGTTTCTTCTTTGAGGGTTTCTATCTGTCTACCAGTGCTCTCCTTAAGTTCTTTGAGAGTGTTATTTATGTCTTTCTTAAAGTCCTCTATCATCATCATAAGAAGTGATTTTAATTCTGAATCCTGCTTTTCTGGTGTGATGGGGTGTTCAGGGCTTGCTGTGATGGGGGAGCTGCGTTCTGATGATGCCATGTAACTTTGGTTTCTGTTGCTTACATTCTTGTTCTTGCCTTTTGCCATCTGGTTAACTCTAGTGCTGCCTGTACTTGCTGTCTTTGACTGAAGCCTGCCTTTCCAGTTATCTAGCTTGTGTCTGATTTCCTAGGGGTCCAGATGTCTCTGTGATCTTTCCCAGCTGCACTGATTACAGTGGTACCTCTAGGATGCCTCAGGATATGGTGCCTCCAAGGTAGCAGTCCAGCTAGATGTCTGCTGTTCTGGGTGCAGTGTCTCCTCTAGAATATCTCAGGATATGTTGTCTGATGCTCTGAGTTCAGTTGTTCCTCTCTGGCTCTGGGTTGAGTGGACCTTCCAGTATGTCTCAGGTGGAATCCAGGGTCCATACAACAGCAGACCTGGCAGAGGTCTGATCCAGGCCTCAGATTTGAGAACTAGTTTCTAAGACACTGTCTAAGTTAGAGCGCCTGGGATCCCTGCTTCTTCTGGGTTCTTGGAGTTTGGAGACAGAGCTGCCACCCAAGATCTGCTTAGTGCTCTGGCCCAGACCGGAAGGGATCAGTGTTCTGGGCCAGGAGTGACTTCCTGGGTCCTTGTGGGTCCCAGTTACTCCCTGTTTAGGGCGGGCCCTGCTGTCTCCTTACCTAAGATACTGCCTGAGTTAGAGCTCCTGGGATCCCTGCTTCCTCTGGGTTCTTGGAGGTTGGGGGCAGAGCTGCCACCCAAGATCTGCTCAGTGCTCTGGCCCAGACTGGAAGGGACCCGAATTCATTATTTTTAATAGCTGAGTAATACTCCATTGTGTAAATGTACCACTTTTTTTGTATCCATTCCTCTGTTGAGGGACATCTGGGTTCTTTCCACCTTCTGGCTATTATAAATAAGGCTTCTATGAACATAGTGGTGCATATGTCCTTGTTATATATTGGAGCATCTTCTAGGTCTATGCCCAGTAGTGGTATAGCTAGATCCTCAGGTAATGCTATGTCCAGTTTTCTGAGGAACCACCAGACTGATTTCCAGAGTGGTTGTACCAGCTTGCAATCCCACCAATAATGGAGGAGTGTTCCTCTTTCTCCACATCCTACTATCACCTGAGTTTTTGATCTTAGCCAGTCTGACTGGTGTGAGGTGGTATCTCAGGGTTGTTTTGATTTGCATTTCCCTGATGACTAAGGATGTTGAGCATTTTTTAAGGTGCTTCTCAGCCATTCGAGTTTCCTTTGTTGAGAATTCTTTGTTTAGCTCTGTACCCAATTTTTAATAGGGTTATTTGGTTGTCTGGAATATAATTTCTTGAGTTCTTTGTATATCTTGGATATTAGCCCTCTATCAGATATAGGATTGTTAAAGATCTTTTCCCAATCTGTTGGTTGCCGTTTCCCCACCATAACTCTTTTTTTCAGTTATGTTTGGTTGTTTTCTAAGTCTCTGGGTTTTCCAGCGTCTGGTTCCTTGACATTTGGAGGAGTGGCCAACCAATGACTGGTCCACACCTGACACTGTCTGGATGACACACCTATCATTTAAATCTAGGATTTGTATTTAAAAATATTCAGTCCTTGTATTTTTTTAAAATCTGGACTATTTCAATTAATTTAGTGATTTTTTAAATCACATCCATCACCCTGTGAAATGTCACTATTTTATTTTGTTTTTCTTCATAGCTGCATAAAAGTTCATGGTGTGTATATTCTCCATGTTCTGAATGAATTCTTCTATTGATGGATATTTAGGCTGACTCCATTTCCTGGATACTATGAATGGTACAGCAATAAATATGGAGTGCACATATCTCTATGATAGTCGACTTAAAGTCTTAGCTATTTTTCAAGGTATGTTTCGAATGATACATATTTAATAGAATTAATATTTTATCACACAATATAAAAAGTCACTGAATTAATTACAATTCATAATAAATTATAGTAAAGACAGAATAATCTAAGTTAGTGAACAAGTGCTTGTTGAGTCATTGACTCAGCACGTTAAGAAAGTCAAACAATCTGGTTAAAAAGAGGGCCAAGTCCTAAGCTGGTATTTCACAGGCAAAGAAAATATCTAACAGATTTACAAAAATAATCTAATAACACTAATATCAGGAATGGACAAATCAAAACTACAGTGAGATCCATCACCTCTCTTAAATTTAAATTGTCATCCTCAAAGAGATGAAAGAGAACAGTGTTGGACAAGAGTTTCACTGTTGGTGAGAAAATAAAGTGCTACTGGGGAGAAGAGTCTAGAGGTTCCACCCAAACCAAAACTAGAATTGCCACAGGACACTGTTTACTATACCACTATTTATCTTATCTCCAACGTCTAACTTCACCTATTCCACAAGCTTTATGTAACATCTCCATTCTTTGGTGTTATATGTCTTCTAAGTATCAGTAACCTGATTGTTTTTGTCCCACATTATGTTTTTCTCGTTTTCACTGTAAGTCTGTACTAATATGTTCATATTTTTATGACAGTGTTGAGTGTCCTCCAGGTCATATACACTTGAGAAATATTTGTGAAATCTAGCTTAATTTGGTGTCTCAGTGACCAGTAGCTTGTATCCTACTTGCTGAGTTGCTGTATGTTTTCAGATACCCAGCTCCTGTCTCTTGATTCTGAGTAGTTTTGTTCATGATTACCATCCATCTTAATTCTAATAGCCTGAAGTTGATACTTTAGGAAAAGAATTTCTTCTCTTGCATCTTCTTGGTAGGATCTAAATCTCAGTTCATGCAACTCATGGCTTACACTTAAAGAATAAGGTCAGTAAACTAGTACTAAACATGAATCAAGTTTCTGAACATATTTTCTTTTTTCTTTTGTATTAATCATTTTATTCATTTAGATTTCAAATGATATCACCCTTCCCAGCTACCCCTCCACAAACTCCAACCCCATATCCCCTCTCCCCCCTCCAGTTTGCCTCTCTGAGTGTGCTCCTCCACCCACCAACCAAGTCCCACCTCTCCATTCTAGCATTCTTCTTTGCTGGGGCATCAAGCCTCCACAGGACCAAGGGTCTCTCCTCCCATTGATGTCAGATAAGGCCATCCTCTACTACATATGTATCAGGAGTCATTTTCATATGACCTTGTCATGTTTCCTGAGTAGGTACTTGTCTATGAAATGTCCAGGACATTTACTGACTCATAGCATGCATAATGTAAGTGGCCATAAAACAGTTTATGAAACTATGAGCCACAATGTCATATTATGTCACACAATTGAATGTGGAGGATAAGAAAAAAGTTGGCAAGAGTAAAACCATTTCTGAACATGCAAGAGCCATGTATCACTTCAAATTCAAATATGTCACAAATCCAAGGTATTTGATTTAATTTCAGTCATGATTTTTTACTGAACAATACACAGGGTCCCACTGTGCATGTCATCAGTCATGCCAACAATGCCAACAAACACTGCCTGAAATAAAACTACTCAAATTCAGAACTATTGTTACTATGAATTGTGATGTTGTTACTGTGCACACAAAGCTTTCTGTTCTCTTGAAAATATAACAGTCTAATTATAGAAAACAAAAAGTTATACTTTCCTGATTTCATTCTTCAGCTATGGAAGGAAACATGTATGTATTTCTGTGTCATGTCAAAATGCTTGGTTTTTAAAAGTGCTGTTTGAATTGCAGAATTGAATTTCATCAAAGGTATTAATCAATTTTTTTCTTTGGATTAAGACAGAATTTGTAACATTTCTGGAATTGTCTTTTTAACACTGATAATAGCAAAAATCAAGACTCTAAAGTCATTGGAGACATTTCATATCCTGTCCTATCAAATATTCAGAAAAGATTTTAAGTCAAACTAATAAACACATCTATCTTGCTAGTATAAAAATTTGCTTGTCTTTATTAAATGGCAAAATTATATGTACACTAATTTTGAGATAAGTATCTGTGTATATTATAAATAAATATCTGACTTCTCTGTCTCCATTATATGCATATATATCTGAGATCATATAAAACTTTCTTCAGTTAAAAGGGATCAGCAGTGGGAAAGGAATACAATTTCATGCAATAAAGGAGTCAAATGGTCTACTTTGACCATGTATCAGTCAGCTTTATACATCGCTGTGGCTTGTTACTCTCAATAAATATTTAAAGTAGATTACAGAAAATAAACTGTACTGTTTCAAAGAGGTGAGGACATACCTATGCTGGACAGTGAAAAGGAAATCCCTGTCGTGGACAGTGGGGAGGACTTTTCTGTGGTGGACAGTGAGGAGCATGTACTTGTGGTGGAGAGTGGGGAGCATGCCCTTTGGTGGACAATGGGGAGGACATTCCTGTGGTTTAGAGTGGAGAAAACATACCTGTGCTTAACAGTGTGGAACATGTCCCTGTGGTGCACAGTGGGGAGGATTTTTCTTTGGTGAACAGTGATGAGGACATCCATGTGGTGGACAGTGGGAAGCACATATCTGTGGAGGACTGTGGAAAAGACTTTTCTGTGATGGAGCATTGGGAGGACATCCCTGTGGTGGACAGTGGGCAGGAGATTTATGTGGTGGAGAGTAAGCAGGAGGTCCCTGTGGTGTACACTGAAGAGGATGTCCTGTGGTGGCCAGTATGGAGGATATCCCTATGGTTTACAGTCGGGAGTACATTGCTGTGGTAAACAGGGTGGAGGATGTCCCTGTGGTGGACAGTGGAAAGGATTTTTCTGTGGTGGACAGCGGCAAGATTGTCTCTGTCATGGACAGTGGGGAGAACGTCCCTGTGGTGGAGAGTTGAGAGGACAACCGTTGGTGGACAGTTGAGTGACTTACCTGTTGTGGACAGTGAGGAGGATATCCTTGTGGTGGACAGTGGGGAGTATGTCCCTGTGGTGCACAGAATGACGTCCCTGTGGTGGAGAGTAAGAGGATGTCCTTGTGGACAGTGCAGAGGACATCTCTGCGGTGGACAGTGAGGAGGACGTCCTTGTGGTGGACAGTGGAGAGGACATCCCTGTAACTGACAGTGGGGAGAACATGTATTTGGTAGACAGTTGGGAGGACATCACTGTTGTAAACAGAAGGATGTCCCTGTGGTGGACAGTGAGGAGTATGTCCCTGTGGTGGACAGAGCGGAGGACATCTCTGTGGTGGAAAGTGAGGAAGATGTCTGTATGGTGGATAGTGGGGAGGACATCCATGTAGTGGACAGTGGAGAGGACTTCACTGTGGTGGTCAGTGAGAAGAACATCCCTGTGGTAAACAGTGGGGAGGACACACGTGTGGTCGATAGTTGGGAGAACGTCTATTGGTGGACAGTGGGGAGGACTACCCTGTGGTGGACAGTGAGGAAGACTTCCCTGTGGTGAACTGCAGGAAGTATTTCACTGTGGTGGACAGTTGGGAGGACGTCCCTGTGGTGGACAGTGGGAAAGACTTCCCTGTAGTTGACAGTGGAGAAGACATCCCTGTGGTAGACAGTGCAGAGGATATCCCCATGGAGATCAGTGAGAAGGACATCCCAGTGGTGGAAGGTAGGGAGTACTTCACTGTGGTGGACAATGAGGACGATGTAATTGTGTTGGACAGTTGGGAGGACATCCCTTTGGTGGACAGTGGGGAGAATGTCCCTGTTGTAGACAGTAGGTAGAACTGCCCTGTGGTTAACAGTGAGAAGAACATCCCTGTGATGGCCAGTGCTGAGGACGTCTTTGTGGTACACAGTGGAGAGGATGTAACTGTGGTGGATAGTGCAGAGAACATCCTTGTGGTGGACCATTGGGAGGACATTCCTGTAATGCACTGAAGGACATCTCTGTGGCAGACATTGGGGAGAATGTCCATGTGGTGGACAGTGTTTAGAACATCCCTGTGGTGGACGTTGAGTAGGACCACTCTGTGGTAAACAGTGGGGAGGACATACCTGTGGTGGACAGTGGGGAGGATGTACTTGTGCTTGACAGTGGGGAGTATTTTACTGTGGTGAACAGTGGGGAAGACATCCTTGTGGACAGCGGGAATGATGTTCCTGTGGTGCACAAAAAAGTCCCTGTGGTAGACAGTGGGGAGAATTTCACTGTGGTGGACATTGAGGAGGATGTCCTTTTGGTGGACAGTTAGGAAGATGTTCCTGTGGTGCACATGAGGATGTCACTGTGGTGGACAGTGGATAGGACTTCTCTATGTTGGACAGGTGGGAGGACATCCATGTGGTGGATATTGAGGAGGACATCCTTGTGGTGGACAGTTGGGAGGACATCCCTATGGTGCACAGGAGGACGTCCCTGTGATAGACAGTGGGGAGAACATCCAGGTGGTAGACACTGGGGAGAATTTCCCTTTGATGGACAGTGGGGAGAATATTCTTGTCTTGGACAGTGTGGAGGATGTCCTTGTTGTGGTTAGTGGGGAGGATGCCACTGTGGTGGACAGTGGGGAGGACATCGCTGTGGTATACAGGAGTATGTTCCCGAGGTGTACAGTGTGGAGGACGTCGCTGTAGTGGACACTGTTGAGGACATCACTGTGGTGCAAAGTGGAGAGGACATCCCTGTGGTGTACAGTGTGGAGGACATCCCTGTGGTGGTCAATGGGGAGGATGCCCAAGTGGTGGACAGTGGGTAGGACATCTTTGTGGGACACAAGATGAGGTCTTTATGTCGGTCAGAGTGGAGGATGTCCCTGTGGTGGGCAGTGAGTAGGAAGTAACTGTGGTGGACAGTGTGAATAATTTCCCTGTGGTGGACAGTGGAGGGGACATCCCTATGGTATACATTGGAGAGAATGTTCCTGTAGTGGACAGTGAGAAAAATTTCACTGTGGAGGACAGTGGGGAGGACGTCCTTGTGGTGGGCAGTGGGGAAAACGTTTCTGTGGTGGTCAGTAAGTAGGACGCCCCAGTGGTGGACAGTGGGGAGATTGCATCTGGTGGAGAGTGAAGAGGACATCCCTGTGGTGACAGTGAGGAAAACATATCTGTGGTGGTTAATGAGGGGGACATCCCTGTGGAGGACAATATGGAGGAATTTTCTGTGGTGGAAAATGGGGAGGACATCCCTGTGGTGGACAGGGGCAATCACACCTCTGGCGGAGAGTGGGAGGACATCCCTGTGGTGGACAATGAGGAGGATGTCCCTGTGGTGGACTGTGGGAAAGGCTTTTCGGTGGTGGACAGTGTGGAGGACATCCCTGTGGTGGACAGTGTGTAGGACATTTCTGTGGAGGACAGTGAGGAGGAAGTCTTTGTGATGGACATTGGGAAGGTTGTCCCTGTGGTGGACAGTGGGGAGGACATCCCTGTGGTTTACAGTGAAGAGGACATACCTGTGGTGGATAGTGATGAGGATGTCCCTGTGGTGGACAGTGGGGACGATTGCCCTGTGGTAGAAAGTGGGAAGGATGTCTCTGTGGTTGACTGTGGGGAGGTTTTCATTGGTGTACAGTGTGGAGGACGTCCTGGTGGTGGGCAGTGTGAAGGATGTTACTGTGGTGTACAGAAGGACTTCCCTGTGGTGGTCAGTAAGGACACACCTTTGGTGGACACTGGGAAAGATGTCCCTGTGGTACACAGGAGGACATCACTGTGGCGAACAATGAGGAGGACGTCCCTGTGGTGCATAGTGGGAAGAATTTTTCTTTTGTGGACAGTGGGGAGGACATCCCTGTGGTGGACAGTGGGGAGCACATCTCTGTGGTGGACAGTGTGGTGGATATCACTGTGGTGGACAGTGTAATGGAAATCACTTTGTTGCAAAGTGAGGAAGACTTTCCTGTGGTGGACAGTGGGGGGGGTATCCCTGTGGTGTACATTGGAGAGGATGTTCCTGTGGTGGGCAGTGAGAAAGATTTCACTGTGGAGGACAGTGGGGAGGACGTCCTTGTGGTGTGCAGTGGGGAGGATGTTTCTGTGGTGGTCAGTAAGTAGGATGTCCCTGTAGTGGACAGTGGGGAGATTGTGTCTGGTGGACAGTGAAGAGAAAATCCCTGTGATGACAGTGAGGATGACATATCTGTAATGGTTAGTGAGGAGGACATCCCTGTGGAGAACAATGTGGAAAAATTTTCTATGGTGAAAAATGGGGAGGACATCCCTGTGGTGGACAGGGGCAAGCACATCTCTGTGGTGGAGAGTGGGAGGACATCCCTGTGGTGGACAGTGAGGAGGATGTCCCTGTGGTGGACTGTGGGAAAGACTTTTCTGTGGTGGACTGTGTGTAGGACATCCCTGTGGTGGACTGTTGTTAGGACATCTCTGTGGTAAACAGTGAGGAGGATGTCCTTGTGGTAACCATGAGGCGGTTGTCTCTGTGGTCGACAGTGCGGTGAATATCATTGTGGTTTACAGTGGGGAGGACATCCTTGTAGTGGACAGTGAGGGGTACATACCTGTGGTGGACAGTGGGGATGATTTCCCTGTGGAAGACAGTGGGAAGGATGTCCCTGTGGTGAACAGTGGTGAGGACATCATTCTGGTGGACAGTTGGGAGGACATCCCTGTGGTGGACAGTTGGGAAGACTTCCCTGTGATGGACAGTGAGGAGGACATCTGGATGGTGGATTGTGTGGAGGATGTCCCTGTGGTGGACAATGGGGAACATTTCACTGTGGTGGACAGTGGGTAAAACATCCTTGTGGTGGGCAGTGAGGAGGATGTTCCTGTGGTAGACAGTGGAAAGGACATATCTGTGGTGGACAGTGGGGCGATATTGCTGTTGTGCACAGGAGGTCATCACTGTGGTGAACAGTGTGGAGGATGTTCCTGTGGTGAACAGTGAAAAAGACGCCCTATTGTGGACAGTGGGGTGGACTTCCTTGTGGTGGGCAGTGAGTAGGACATCATTGTGGTGGACAGTGGGGAAGACTTTTCTGTGGTGGACAGTGGGGAGAATATTCCTGTGTTTTACAGTAGGGATGATATCCCTGTGGTGGAAAGTGAGGAGGATGCCCTGTGTTGGACAGTGGGGAAGTTTTCTCTGTGGTGGACAGTGTGGAGGATGTCTCTGTGTTGGACAGTGGGAAGGACATACCTGTGTTGGACAGTGGTGAGGATGTCCCTGTGGTAAACCGGAGGGTGTCCCTGTGGTGGACAGTGGGGAGGACATCACAGCTGTGGTCAGTAAGGAGGACTCCTCTGAGGTAGACAGTGAGAAGGATGTCCCTGTTTTACAACAGAGAACTTTCCTGTGATGGAGAGTGGGGAGGATATCTCTGTGGTGGACAGTGAAGAGGACATCCCTGTGGTAACAGTGAGAAGGACATCCCTGTGCTGGACAATGAGGAGGACGTCCCTGTAGTGCACAAGAGGAATTCCTTATTGTGGACAGTGGGGAGGACTTTCCTGTGGTGGACAGTGGGGAGGATATATCTTTGGTGGACAGTGTGGAGGACATCCCTGTGGTGGTCAGTAAGTAGGACACCCCTGTGGTGGAAACTGTGGAGGACATATCTGTGGTAGACAGGAGAACATTCCTGTGGTGGAAAGTAGGGAGGACATCCTTGTGGTGGACAGTGGGGAGGACGTCCCTGTTGTGCACAGGAGGAAGTCCCTGTGTTGGACATTGTGGAGAATGTCTCTTTGTTGGATAGTGGGTAGGACATCTCTATTCTGGACAGTTGGGAGGAAGACCCTGTGGTGCACAGGAGGATAACCTCTGGTTGAAAAGTGTGGAGGATATCCCTGTGGTAGACAGTGGGGAGGATATCTCTGTGGTGGACAGTGTGGAAGTCGTCCCTGTGGTGTTCAGTGGGGAGGATGCCACTGTGGTGGACAGTGGTGAGGATGTCCCTGTGGTACAAAAGAGGAGTTTCCTGTGGTGGACAGTGGTGAGAACATTTCTGAGTTGGACAGTAGGGAGGACATCTCTGTGGTGGACAGTGTGGAGGATGTCCCTGTGGTGGTCAATTGGGAGGAGGCCCATTTGGTGCACAATGGGGAGGATATCACTGTAGTGAACAGTGGGGAGGATGTCCCTGTGGTGGACAGTGTGGAGGACATCCCTATTGTGTACAGGAGGATGTCCCTGTGGTAGACAGTGGGGAGAATATCCAGGAGGAAGACAGTTGGGAGGATTTGCTTGTGGTGAACAGTGGGGAGGATATCCCTGTCTTGGACAATGTGGAGGATGTCCTTGTGGTGGTTAGTGGGAAGGATGCCCCTGTGGTGGACAGTGGGGAGGACATCCCTGTGGTATGCAAAAGTATGTGCCCTGGTGTACAGTGTGGAGTACATCACTGTGGTGGCTAATGGAGAGGACACCCCTGTGGTGGACAGTGGGGAGGACATCTCTGTGGGACACAAGATGAGGTCTTTATGGCGGACATTGGGTCGGATTTCTCTGTGGTGAACATTGGGGAAGATGTCCCTGTGGTGCAAAGGAGGAAGACCTTGTGGTGGACAGTGGGGAGGAAGCCCCTGTGTTGGACAGTGGGGAGGATGTCCTTGTGGTGGACAGTGTGGAGGACATCCAGGTGGTAGACAGTGGGGAGAACTTCCTGTGGTGAACAGTGGGGAGGAGATCTCTGTGGTGGACAATGAGGAGGATGTCTCTGTGGTGGACAAAGGGGAGGACATCCCTGTGGTGGACAGCTGAGAGGATATAACTGTGGTGGACAGTGGGGAGGATGTCCCTGTGGTGGACAGAAGGGAGGAGTTTTCTGTAGTTGACAGGAGGAGGACATGACTATAGTGGACAGTGAAGAGGAGTTCTTTGTGGTGAAGTGTGGAGAGGATTTCATTGTCATGGAAAGTGTAAAGGACATTCTTGTGTTGAACCAATGGGAGTACATTCCTTGTTGCACAGGAGGGCATTCCTGTATTGGAAAGTGGGGAGGATGTCCCTGAGGTGGAGAGTGGGGATAACATCCCTGTGGTGAACAGTGAGAAGGAAGTCCCTGTGATGGACCGTGGGGAGGTCTTCCCTGTGGTGGACAATGAGATGGACGTCCCTATATTGGACAGTGGAGAAGACTTCCCTGTGGTGGACTGTGGGGAGGACATCCATGAGGTGGACAGTGGGGATGACTTTCCTGTGTTGGACAGTGGGGAGGATGTTGCTGTGTTGCACAGGAGTTCGTCCCTGTTGTGTACAGTGTGGAGGATGTCCATGTGGTGGAAAGTGAGGAGGACAGGGATGTCCTCCCCACTGTCAACCACAGGGATGTCCTCACATCCTTAAAACACAGAGACATTTTCACCACTGTCCATCACATAGACATCCTCCCCATTGTCCACCAAGGGATGTCCTCCTGTGCACCAAAAGAATGTCCTCCCCATGGTCCACCACAAAAAATCCTTTCCACTGTCCACCATAGATATTTCCTCTTCACTGTCAACCACAGGTAAGGCCTACCAACTGTCCACAACAGCAACATCCTCCCCACTGTCTACCACAGTGAGGTTCCTCTCACTGTCCACCACAGCGATATCCTTCTCACTGTCTACCACATGGATGTCTTTCTCACGGTCCACTACAGAGAAGTCCTCCCTACTGTCCACCACAGATAAGTCTTATCCTCTGTCCACCACAGGGACATCCTTCTCACTGTCCTCTACAGGGATATCCTTCTCACTGTCCACCACAGAGATGTCTTACCCACTGTCCACCACAAGGATGTCCTCCCTACTGTAAACAACAGAGATGTTTTCTTCACTGTCCACCACAGGGACATCCTTCCCACTGTCCACCACAGTGATGTCCTCCCAACTGTACACCACAGGGATGTGCTCTTGTGGGGACGTCATTTCCACAGTCCAAAACAGTGGCATCCTTCACAATATTTACCACAGGGACTTCATCCTAAGTGTCTGCCACATTGATGTCCTCCCAACTGTCCAACAAAGGGACATGTTTCTTTGTACCACAGGGATGACCTTACCACTGTCTACCACAGGGGTGTTATCCTCACTGTCCATCACGGAAACATCCTCCTCACTGTCTACTACAGAGATGTCCTACCCACAGTCCACTACAGTGATGTCCTCCCCACACTAAATGTTTTCCCCACTGCCCACCACAGGAACATCTTATTCACTGTTCACCACAGATATGTCCTCCCCACAGTCCACCACAGGGATGTCCTCACCTCTTTAAACCACAGAGATATTTTCCCCACTGTCCAACACAGGGACATCCTTTCCATTGTCTACTACAGGGACGTCTTCCTCACTGTCCACACCAGGGATGGCCTCCTCAAGGTCAACCACAGAGAAGTCCTCTCAACTGTTCACAACAGAGACGTGTTCCCCACTGTTCAACAAAGGGATGTCCTCCCCACTGTCCACCACAGGAACATGCTCCCCACTGATAATCAAAGGGACGTCCTCCCCACTGTGCATCACAGGGACATCCTCCTGTGCACCACAAGACGTCCTCCCCACTGCCCACCACAGAGATGTCCTCCTCAATGTCCAACACAAGGACATCCTTCCCACTGTCCACCACATGGACATCCTCATGTGCAGCACAGGAACATTCTCCCCACTGTCCACCACAGAGATGTCCTCTCCACTCTCCACCACAGATACATACTCCAACTGTCCACCACAAGGTTGTCCTCATGTGCACCACAGGGACATCCTCCCCACTGTCCAACACAGGGAGGTCCTTCCCACTGTCAACCACAGGGACATCCTTTCCACTGTACACCACAGGTATGTCCTTTTCACTGTCCACCATAGAGACATCCTTTCCACTGTCTACAACATCGAGGTCCTCCCCCCGTACACCACAGGTATGTCCTTTTAACTGTACAACACAGTGATATTTTCATTCTGTCCATTACAAGGAAGTCCATCTCACTGACCACCACTGAGATGTCCTACCCACTGTCCACCACAGGGATGTTATCTCCAGTGTCCACCACAGAAAAATCTTTTCCACTGTCCACAACAGAAAAATCCTCCCCACTGTCCACCACAGTGATATTCTTCCTATTGCCCACCAAAGTGAAGTCCTCCCCACTGTCCACCAGAGAGACATCCTCCCCACTGTCCACCAAAAGGACTTCTTCACCACTATCCACCACAGGGATGTCCTTTCTACTGTCCACCACAGGAATGTCCACCATACTGTCCGACACAGGTAAGTTCTCCAAACTATCCACAACAGAAACATCCTACCCACTGTTCACCACAGGGACGTCCTTCTTATTGTCCACCACAGAGATGTCCTCCTGTGGCCCACAGAAACATCCTCCCCACTGTCCACCACAAGGACTTCCTTCCCACTGATTACCACACTGAAATCTTCCCCAATGTCCACCACAGGGATGTGCTCCCCACATCCACCACATGGATGTCCTTCTCACTGATCACCAAAGGGAAGTCCTCCCCACTGTCCACCTCAGGGACATCCTCTTTATTGTCCACCACATGGATATTCTCCCCACTGTCCACAATAGCTATATCCTCCTCACTGTCAACCACAGGTAAGCCCTCCCAAATGTCCACAACAGCAACGTCCTCCTTACACTCCACCTCAGAGATGTTCTCCTCGGTCCACTACATAGAAGTCCTTCCCACTGTCCACCATAGAAATGTCCTCCCCTACCTTAGGCCACAGAGATGTCTTCCCCACTGTACACCACAGGGACAATCTTCCCACAGTCCTCTACATGAACATCCTCCTCACTGTTCACCACAGAGATGTCCTACCCACTGTCTGCCACAGGGATGTTCTCCCCACTGTAAACCACAGAAATAATTTCCCCACTGTCCACCACAGGGACATCCTCCTCACTGTCGACCACATAAATGTACTCCCCACTGTCCACCACAGGGATGTCCTCTTCACTGTCCACCACAAGACCTCCTTCTGTGTAACACAAAGACCTACTCTCCACTGTCCACCATAGGGGAGTCGTCCCCTTTTACCACCACAGGGACATCTGCCACACTGTCCACCACAGGGATGTCCTCCCCACTGTCCACAACAGGGACATCCTCCCCGCTTTACAACACAGGGACTTCCTCCTGTGCACCACAGGACGTCCTCCCCAATGTCCACAACAGAGAAATCCTTCCCACTGTCCACCACAGTGACGGCCTCAGCACTGACTACCACAGGTATGTCCTTCCCACTGTCCACCACAGAGACATCCTTTCAACTGTCCACCACAGGGACGTCCTCTTGTGTATCACAGGGACATCATTTCCACAGTCCACCACAGAAGTGTCCTTCCCACTGTCCACCACAGGGACGTCATCCTCAGTGTCCACCACAGAAACGTCCTCCCCACTGTCCAACAAAGAGACACCATTCTGTGCACCACAGGGACAACCTTACCACTGTCTAACACAGGGGTGTTCTCCTCACTCTCCACCACAGGGACATCCTTCCCACTGTTCACCACAGGGACATCTTCCTCAATGTGCACTAAAGGGACATCCTCCTGTGCACCACAGGTACCTCCACCACACTGTCCACCACAGAGATGTCTTCCCCACTGTCCACCACAGGGACATCCTCCCCACTTTCCACCACAGAGACATCCTCCCCACTGTCCAAGGGACATCCTCCTGTGCACCAAAAGAACGTCCTCCCCAGGGTCCACCACAAAAACATCCTTTCCACTGTCCACCATAGGTATGTACTCCTCACTGTCAACCACAGGTAAGTCCTACCAACTGTCCACAACAGCAACACCCTCCCCACTGTCCACCACAGTGAGTTTCTTCTCACTGTCCACCACAGCGATATCCTTCTCAGTGACTACCACATGGATGTCTTTCTCACGGTCCACTACAGAGAAGTCCTCCCCACTGTCCATCACAGATAAATCTTATCCACTGTCCACCACAGGGTCATCATTCCCACTGTCCTCTACAGGAATGTCCTCCTCACTGTCCATCACAGAGATGTCCAACCCACTGTCTACAATAAGGATGTCCTCTGCTCTTTTAGCCACAGAGATGTCTTCCCCACTGTCCACCACAGAGACATCCTTCCCACTGTCCTCTACAGGGACATCCTCTTCACTGTTCACCACAGAGATGTCCTACCCACTGTATGCCACAGGGATGTCCTCCCAACTGTAAACCACAGAAATGTTTCCCCACTGTCCACCACAGGGACGTCCTCTTCACTGTCCACCACAACACCTCCTCCTGGGTAACACAGAGACCTACTCTCAACTGTCCACCATAGGGACATCATCCCCTTTTACCACCACAGGGAAGTCCCCCACACTGTCCACCACAGGGATGTCCACCCCACTCTCTACCACAGGGACATCCTCCCCACTGTCCAACACAGGAACTTCCTCCTGTACACCACAGGTTGTCCTCCCCAATGTCCACAACAGAGAAATCCTTCCCACTGTCCACCACAGTGACGTCCTCAGCATGGACCACCACAGGTATGTCCTTCCCACTGTCCACCACAAAGACATCTTCCCAACTGTCCACCACAGGGACGTCTTCTGGACTGTCCACCACAGGGACATCCTTTTGTGTATCACAGTGATGTCATTTCCATAGTCTACCCCAGGGGCGTCCTTCCCACTGTCCACCACAGGGATGTCATTCTCAGTGTCCACCACAGAAACATCCTCCCCACTGTCCAACAAAGTGACATCATTCTGTGTACCACAGGGACGACCTTGCCACTGTCTAACACAGGGGTGTTCTCTCCACTGTCCACCACAGGGATGTCCTTCCCACTGTTCACCACAGGGACATCCTCCTCAATGTGCACTAAAGGGACATCCTCCTGTGCACCACAGGTACCTCCACCCCACTATTCACCACAGAGATGTCCTCCCCACTGTCCACCACAGGGACATCCTCCCCACTGTCCAAGGAACGTCCTCCTGTGCACCAAAAGAACGTCCTCCCCAGGGTCCACCACAAAGACGTCCTTTCCACTGTCCACCATAGGTATGTACTCCTCACTGTCAACCACAGGTAAGTCCTATCAACTGTCCACAACAGCAACACCCTCCCCACTGTCCACCACAGTGAATTTCTTCTCACTGTCCACCACAGCGATATTCTTCTCAGTGTCTACCACATGTATGTCTTTCTCACAGGCCACTACAGAGAAGTCCTCCCCACTGTCCACCACAGATAAGTCTTATCCACTGTCCACCACAGAGACATCATTCCCACTGTCCTCTACAGGGATGTCCTCCTCACTGTCCACCACAGAGATGTCCTTCCCACTGTCCACCACAAGGATGTCCTCCGCTCCTTTAGCCACAGAGATGTCTTCCCCATTGTCCACCACAGGGACATCCTTCCCACTGTCCTCTACAGGGATATCCTCCTCACTGTTCACTACAGAGATGTCCTACCCACTGTCTGCCACAGGGATGTCCTCCCCACTGTAAACCACATAAATGTATTCCCCACTATCCACCACAGGGACGTCCTCTTCTCTGTCCATCACAAAGATGTTTTTCTGTGTAACACAGAGAACTACTCCGCACTGTCCACCATAGGGGCGTCATCCCCATTTACCACCACAGGGACGTCCCCCACAGTGTCCACCACAGGGATGACCTCCCAACTGTCCACCACAGTGTCTTCCTTCTGTGTACCACAGGACGTCCTCCCCAATGTCCACCACAGAGAAATCCTTCCCACTGTCCACCACAATGACGTCCTCCCAACTGTCCACCACAGGGATGTGCTCTTGTGGGGATGTCATTTCCACAGTCCAACACAGTGGCGTCCTTCCCAATGTTTACCACAGGGATGTCATCCTAAGTGACCACCACATTGACATCCTCCTAACTGTCCAACAAAGGGACATGTTTCTGTGTACAGGGATGACCTTACCACTGTCTGCCACAGGAGTGTTCTCCCCACTGTCCACCACAGGGACGTCCTTCCCACTGTTCACCACAGGGACATCCTCCTCACTGTGCACTACAGGGACATTCTAGTGTGCACCATAGGTACCTCCTTACCACTGTCTGCCACAGGAGTGTTCTCCCCACTGTCCACTACAGGGATGTCCTTCCCACTGTTCACCACAGGGACATCCTCCTCACTGTGCACTACAGGGACATTCTACTGTGCACCACAGGTACCTCCTTCCCACTTTCTTCCACAGAGATGTCCTCTCCACTGTCCACCATAGGTATGTCCTCCTCACTGTCAACCACAGGTAAGTCCTCCCAACTGTCCACAACAACAATGTCCTTTCCACTGTCCACCATAGTGATATCCTTCTCACTGTCCACAACTTGGACGTCCTACTCAGGGTCCACTACAGAGAAGTCCTCCCCAATATCCACCACCAATAAGTATTCCCCACTTTCAACCACAGGGATGTCCTCCCCTCCTTAAACCACAGAGATGTTTTCCCCACTGTCCAAAACAGGGACATCCTTCCCACTGTCCACTGAACAGAAGTACTCCTCATTGTCTATCACAGAGATGTCCTATCCACTGTCCACCACAGGGATGTCCTTTCCACTGTAAACCACAGAGATGTTTTCCCCACTGTCTACCACAAAGACATCCTTCCCAGTGTTCACCACAGGGAAGTCCTCCTCACTGTCAACCACAGAAATGTATGCCCACTGTCTAATACAGGGATGTCCTCCTCATGGTCCACCACAAAGACTTCCTCCTGTGTAACACAGAGACATACTCCCCACTGTCTACCATAGGGGCATCCTCCATATTGGCCACCACAGGGATGTCCTCCACACTGTCCATCAAAGTGATGTCTACCTCACTCTCCACCACAGGGACATCCTCCCCACTGTCAGCCACAGGGATGTCCTCACCTCCTTAAACCACAGAGATGTTTTCTCCACTGTCCACCACAGGGATGTCCTCCTCACTGTCCACAACAAGTATGGCCTCTTCACAGTCCACCACAGAGAATTCCTCCCCACTGTCCGCCACAGAGATGTCCTTCCCACTGTTTACCACAGGGACATGGTCCCCACTGATGATCACAAGGACGTCCTCACCACTGTGCAGCACAGAGACATCTTTCTGTGTACCAGAGGATGTCCTCCCCACTGTCCATCACAGAGATTTTCTTTTAAATGTCCAACACAAGGACATCCTCCCTACTGTCCACCAAATGGACATCCTCATGTGTACTACAGGAACATCCTCCAAGTGTCCACCAGAGGAATGCCCTCCCCATTGTCCACCATAGATACATCCTCCCAACTGTTCACCACAGGGATGTCCTTTCCACTGTAAACCACAGGGATATCCTTCCCACTGTTCACCACAGGGACGTTTTCCTCACTCTTCCCCAAAGTGATGTCCTCACTTTCTACCACAGATATGTTCTACCCACTGTCCACCACAGGGACGTCCTCCCCACTGTCCACCACAGGGAAGTCTTCTCCACTGTCCATCACAGAAATATCCTCCTCACTGTACACCACAGGTATGTCCTCCCCACTGTCTACCACAAAGACGTGCTTCCCACTTTCTACCACAGAGAATTCCTCCCCACTGTCCTCCACAGTGATGTCCTTCTTACTGTCCACCACAGGGACTTTCTCTCCATTGGTCATCAGAGGAATGTCATCCAAATGTCCACCACAGGAACATCCTCTCCACTGTCCACCACAGAGGTGTCCTTCCCATTGAACACCACAGGGATGTCCTCCACACAGTCCGCCACAGAGAAGTCCTCCTCAATCTCCACAACAGAAACATACTTACCACTGTCCACCACAAGGATGTCCTCTTGTGTACCACAGGGATGTCCTCCCCACTGTCCTACACAGGGATGTCCTTCCCACTGTCAACCACAGGGACATCCTTCCAACTGTCCACCACAGGTATGCCCTTTCACTGTCCACAATAGAGATGTCCTTTCCACTGTCCACGACAGGGAGCTCCTCCCCACCTTACACCACAGGTATGTCCTTCCAACTATCTACCAGAGAGACATTCTTTCCACTGTCCACCACAGGGACATTTGCCCCACTGTCCCCTACAGGGACATCCTCTATGTAACACAGGGACTTCTTTACCACTGTCTACCATGGGGGGTGTCCTCAACACTGACAACCACAGGAAGGTCCTTCACACTATTTACCACAGAGATGTCCTCCCCACAGTCCACCAAAGTAACATCTTCCCCACTGTCCACCCCAGGGACTTCCTGTGCACCACAGGAATCTTCTCCAAACTGTCCACAACAGAGATGTTTTCCTCTCTGTCTACCACAGAAATGTCCTCCTGTCTTTTCACCAAAGAAATGTTTTCCTGTGCTCCACAGAAAGTCCTCCCAACTGATAACAACAGGGACATCCTCCCCACTGTCCACAACAATGATATTCTCCCCACTGTCCACCAGAGGGAAGTCCTCCTCACTGTCCATCACAGAAACATCCTCCCCACTGTCCACTACAAGGACCTCTTTCTCACTGTCCACCACAGGGATGTCCTCCCCACTGTCCACAACAGGAATGTCCTCCTCATTGACGACCACAGGTAAGTACTCCACACTGTCCACCAAAGAGATGTCCTCCCGACTGTCCACCACAGGAGATGTCCTATTTATTGTCCACCACAGAGATGACCTCCTGTGTTCCACAGGAACATCCTTCCCACTGTCCACCACAAGGACTTCCTCCTCACTGTCCACCACAAGGATGTCCTCCTGACTGTCCACCAAAGGGATGTCCTTCCCACTGTCCACCTCAGGGACATCCTCCTCACTGTCCACCAGAGGAATATCCTCCCCACTGCTCACCATAGGTGTGTCCTCCTCACTGTCAACCACAGGTAAGTCCTCCCAACTGTCCTTCACAGTAACATCCTCATTACTTTCCACCGCAGGGATGTCCTCCTCGGTCCACTACAGAGAAGTCCTCCCCACTGTCCACCACAGGGAAGTCCTCCCCACTGTCTACCACAGGGATGTCTTCCCCTCCATAAATTAGAGATGTTTTCTTCACTGTCCACCACAGGGATATCCTTTTCACTTTCCTCTACAGAGACATCCTCCTCACTGTCAAACACAGAGATGTCCTACCCACTGTCCATCAGAAGGATGCCCTTTCCACTTTAAACCACAGATATGGTTTTTCACTGTCCATCACAGGGACATTCTTCACACTGTCCACCACAGGGATGTCCTCCTGTTCACCACAGGAATGTCCTACCCACTGTCCACAAGGATGTCCTCCCCACTGTCTACCACAGTGAAATCCTCCCAACTGCCCACTGCAGAGACATCCT
The DNA here is from genome assembly GCF_011762505.2 of Arvicanthis niloticus. NCBI lineage: Eukaryota > Metazoa > Chordata > Mammalia > Rodentia > Muridae > Arvicanthis > Arvicanthis niloticus. Next base: position 16,454 of record NC_047669.1, on the reverse strand, counting down.
CCCCACTGTCGACCACAGTGATATTCTTCCCACTGTCCACCAGAGAGAAGTCATCCCCACTGTCCACCACAGAGATGTCCTTTCCACTGTCCACCATAAGGACCTCTTCTCCGGTGTCTACCACAGGGATGTCCACCCCACTGTCTATCAAAAGAATGTCCTCCTATCTGTGCACCACAGATAACTACTCTGCACTGTCCACCAGTGAGATGTCCTCCTCACTGTCCACCACAGGGACGTCCTTCTTATTGTCCACCACTGGGACATCCTCCTGTGCCCCACAGGTACATACTCCCCATTGTCCACAACAAGGATGTCCTATCCACTGTGCAATACAAGGATGTTATATCCACTGTCCACCACAGTGAAATCCTCCCCACTGTCCACCACAGGGACATCCTCCCCACTGTTCACCACAGGGATGTCCTCTCCACTGTCCACCACAGGTATGTCCTTTTCAATGTACATCACAGGAATGTCCACCCCTCCTTAAACAACAGAGATGGTTTCCCCACTGACCACCACAGGGACATTTTTCCCACTGTCTACCACAGGGACATCCTCCTCACTGTCCACCACATGGAGTTCCTCCCCAATGTCCACTAGAGGGACACCCTTCCCACTGTTCACCACAAGAAGGAATTTCCCAATGTCCACCAGAGCGACGTCCTTCCCACAGTCCACAGCATATATGTCCTTCCAATGTACACCACAGGGTCCTCCTTCACACTGTCCACCACAGGGAAGTCCTCTCTACTGTCCACCACAGGTATGTCCTTTCCACTGTCCACCACAGTGATGTCCTCTGCCCTGTCCACAAAAGGCATGTCCTTTCCATGGTCCACCACAGGGACCTCCTTCCCACTGTCCACCACAGGAAACTCCTCTCTACTGTCCACCACAGGTATGTCCTTTCCACTGTCCACCAGAGGGATGTCCTCCGCCCTATCCACAATAAGCATGTCTTTTCCATGGTCCACCACAGGGAACTCCTTCCCACTGTCTACCACAAGGAAGTCTTTTATACTGTCCACCACAGGGATGTCCTTTCCACTGTCCACAACTTGATGCCCTCCACACTGTCCACAACAAACATGTAAATCCCACTGTCCACCACAGAAACGTCCTCTCCACTGTCCACCACAGGGAGGTCCTCCCAACTGTCCACCACAGGGATGTCCTTTCCACTGTTCACCAAAGAGATGTCCTTCAACTGTACACCACAGGGACATCCTCCTGTGTACCACAAGGACATCCTTACCACTGTCCACAACATGGCTGTCCTCACAAAGGTCCATTACAGGGATGTTCTCACCACTGTCTACAAGATGAATATCCTCTACACTGTAAACCACAGGGACATCCTACACATTGTCCACCACAGGGAAGTCCTTCCCACTGTGCACAACAGCAACATCCTTCTGCCTGTCCACTACAGTGTTGTCCTCCCCACTGTACACCTCAGGGACATCTTCCTGTGCACAACAGGGATGTTCTTACCACAGTACACACAGAGATTTTCTCTGCACTCCCCATTACAAGGACATCCTTCTCACTGTCCACCAAAGAAACATTCCCTTGTGCACCACAGGAACGTTGTTCTTACTGTCTACAAGGCCATCATCTGCACTGTCCACCACAGTGAAATCCTTTCAATTCTCCAACACAGTGACATCCTCCCAATTGTTCACAATAGGGATGTCATCCCAACTATCAAACACAGTGAAGTCCTTCCCAGTGTAAACAACAGGGACATCCTCCCCACTGGGCACAACAGGGATGTCCTAACCACTGTCCACCAAAGAGATGTCCTCCACACTCTCCATCATATGGGCATCCTTCTGACTATGCACCACAAGAATGTTCTCCAGTGCACCATAGTAACATCCTCCTCACGGTCCACCACAGGGATGTCCTCCCCACTGTCTACAACAGGGATGTCCTTTCCACAATTCAAAACAGACAGGGCCTCCCTGTTGTCCACCACAGGGACATACTTCCCTCAGTCCACCTCAGTGATATCCTCCCCACAGATCATAACAGGGATGTCCTTCCCACTTCCCACAACAGGAATGTTCTCCCCACTGTCCACAAGAGGGACATCCTTCCCACTGTTCACTACAAGGAGTTCTTTCCCAATGTCCACAACAGGGACGTCCATCCTACAGTCCACAAGATATATGTTCTTCCAATGTCCACCACAGGGACCTGCTTCTCACTGTCCACCACAGGGAAGTCATCTCTACTGTCCACCAATGGGACCTCCTTCTCACTGTCCACCACAGGGATGTCCTCTGCACTGTCCACAACAGGCATGTCCTTTCCATGGTCCACCACAGAGACCTCCTTCCCACTGTGCATGACAAGGAAGTCCTCTATACTGTCCACCACAGGTTTCTACTTTCCACTCTCCACCAAATGGACGTCCTCTGCACTGTCCAAAACAGGCATGTCCTTCCAACTGATCACCACAGAAAGATACACCCTGCTATCCACAACAGGAAAGTATTTCCCAATGTCCACTAAATGATTTCCTCTCCTATGTTCACCACAAAGACGTCCTTCCCACTGTCCACCACATGGAGTTTCTCCCCACTGTCCACAAGAGGGACATGCTTCCCACTGTCCACCACATGGAGGTCTTCTTAATCTACAACATGGACATTCTTCCCACAATCCACAGCATAAATGTCCTCTCCACTGTCCAAAACATGGACCTTCTTCCCACTGTTCACCACAGAAAGCTCCTCGCTCTTTTTCACCACAGGGATATCCTTAACACTGTCCAAACCAGTGATATCCTCCCAACTATGCACAACAGTGATGTCCTTCCCACTGTCCACCACATTAAGGTCCTCCTCAGTGTCCACCACAGGGATGTCAATTTCACTGTCCTCCTAAGTGATGTCCTCCCCTCTGTCCACAAGAGGGACATCCTTCCCACTGTTCACTACAAGGAGTTCTTTCCCAATGTCCACAACAGGGACGTCCATCCTACAGTCCACAAGATATATGTTCTTCCAATGTCCACCACAGGGACCTGCTTCTCACTGTCCACCACAGGGAAGTCATCTCTACTGTCCACCAATGGGACCTCCTTCTCACTGTCCACCACAGGGATGTCCTCTGCACTGTCCACAACAGGCATGTCCTTTCCATGGTCCACCACAGAGACCTCCTTCCCACTGTGCATGACAAGGAAGTCCTCTATACTGTCCACCACAGGTTTCTACTTTCCACTCTCCACCAAATGGACGTCCTCTGCACTGTCCAAAACAGGCATGTCCTTCCAACTGATCACCACAGAAAGATACACCCTGCTATCCGCAACAGGAAAGTATTTCCCAATGTCCACTAAATGATTTCCTCTCCTATGTTCACCACAAAGACGTCCTTCCCACTGTCCACCACATGGAGTTTCTCCCCACTGTCCACAAGAGGGACATGCTTCCCACTGTCCACCACATGGAGGTCTTCTTAATCTACAACATGGACATTCTTCCCACAATCCACAGCATAAATGTCCTCTCCACTGTCCAAAACATGGACCTTCTTCCCACTGTTCACCACAGAAAGCTCCTCGCTCTTTTTCACCACAGGGATATCCTTAACACTGTCCAAACCAGTGATATCCTCCCAACTATGCACAACAGTGATGTCCTTCCCACTGTCCACCACATTAAGGTCCTCCTCAGTGTCCACCACAGGGATGTCAATTTCACTGTCCTCCTAAGTGATGTCCTCCCCTCTGTCCACAAGAGGGACATTCTTCCCAGAGTTCACCACAAGGAGGTGTTTTCCAATGTTCACAACAGAGATGTTCTTCCCACAGTCCAGAACTTAAATGTCCTTCCCACTGTTCACCACAGGGACCTCCTTTCCACTGTCCACAACAGGGACCTCCTTCCCAATGTCCAACACAGGGAGGTCTTCTCTACTGTCCATCAAAGTGATGTTCTTTCCACTGTCCACCATAGGGACATCCTCCCCACTGTCCATAACAGGGATGTTCTTTCCACTCTCCACCACAGGGATGTCCTCCCCAGTGTCCACCACAGTGTTCCGCGCCCCTCCAAGTCCCCTTTGCCCGAGAAAGAGACACGTGAGGCAGTGTTTGGGTGGTTACTACAACGAGGCTTTAATCTTGTATCAGCAGAAATGGAAGACACCAAGCCCGGAAAAGGCACTGCTTATATACACCCTAGAGTGGTGTGTTCACTTCTGATTGGCTGTTCACTCATTACCCATGTTACACCCCGGGATGGGCAGTGACTTTGGCACGCTTTTTACCTTTTGCACCTGCGTAGTAAGTTGTTTACTTGTGGGAGCACAGGATGCCCGTGCCATCTTGTAATGGCGAATGCTGTCACCGCTTACCACGGCTCCCAATATCTCCCCCTATCTATTTTATAAAGATGGAACAGCCTTTTGCCTATCAAGTGAGGCACCAACTCAGAGAGGGAAAGCAGAGGCCTGATCCCCTGTGCAAAAAGAGATATTGTAATGGGTTTCTTCTCTTGTCGTTGTGCAATGAGTAATACTTCCCATACCCATCTTGATGCCTTTTTGTCGGGGAAAGGGAGCCTCCACCCTGGGGCGCCACCAGGAGAGGAGGTTTTTGGCATCAAACCTTTGTACAATCAGGCATACTTTTGGGAAATCTGTCCACACTCGTGGAACATTCCGTGTCGAGTACCCACTCGCAAACACCTCTAAATATTCAGGTACCACAGTTATTCAGGCAAGGGCTGGCTAGACTTAGACCTCTCATCGACCCAGTGCAATGGGCTGAACCCTTGGGGTGCATCGACTGAGGGTCTCAGTCATCAGATACTTTCTTAGCATAGATAGCGAAATTTCAGGGGAAGATGCTTGCTCAAGGCTACGAATGCTTGGGTGATAGAGACCTTGTCATGTTTTTGTTGGGCTCTGAGCTTGCAGACCGATCATAACATGAACACTAATCCACAACATAGGGCTGTACCAAACAGGCCTATCTCCACCCTTTAAGAAAGAAAGAAAAGGCAGAGGTAAGCCAAGAAGTAAAATTGCCAGGGGTAACAGGGTCCATTTGTGTTCCATCAAGGCTCAAAATCTGGATCTGCAATCGCTGCTGCCTCTGGTCCAGCTCCCTAGTCCACTTCCCTTGTAAATAAGCAGAAAGATTATGGCTTTGAATAAATGTATCATTCATAAATCTCAGAGGTGTAATACATAGATGTGGAGTTGCTGACACACAGCTCATTTGAACCACATCTGTGAGTTGTTCTACATGGGCTTGGAGCAAATCAACTCTCTGATTGACCAACAGAATGTCTGATGCCAAGTGTGCATCCACTTTCTGTAGAGTGGTCAAAGCCTCAGAGGTCTTTTCTGAAATTTGATTAACAACAGTAGCTGCTGTAACTTGATTAGCCAAGGCTATGCCAGATGTCACAGCTGCAGCTGCAGAGATGGTAATAGCAGTGATAATGGCTGCAGTTATATCAAAATCTCTCTTCTGTCGAAATAAAGTCCCAGACGTCTGAACAGGGATAGGGATTTATAGTGGTATACTGGCTATTAGGGCCTGCTTATAGACAAGAGCAGATCAGCACTGGGACATAAAGCAAGTTACATTGGTACAAGTTAGCAAAAGCGGCGCCTTTTAAGAAGGCATAGGTTTTTGAAAACCAGATAGGATAGTCATCTAAATTCACTATATATACTAGGAACCCGATTTTGGAGAGTGCAAATGAGAACTGAGAGAGTCTGCAGATGAATCCTTCGGGGGGTCATTTTCAGGAACTGCGAGTCGCCACTTCAGTTGCTCTGGCAGCCAAAATGGGTTGTCTTCTTCCTGTGGAAAAACACAAACCGCTCCCCGGGATCTTATTAAAATAGGATCTGGGCCTTTCCATTGACCAGTCAAAACATCTTTCCATTTTATCATTTCTTTTGGCCTAGTTGGTTCCAGGTAATGGCGATCAGCCGCTGTGTTGCCCTGACTGTCCACATTCAAAAAATTGAGGGTAAAAAGTGCCAGAGAAACAATAGCCTGTGGCACTGTGGGAAGAGTTTCCTTAACTTCTCCTTTTTTGTTTTAACAAATAGGTTTTAAGGGTACGATGAGCACGCTCAATGATGCCCTGTCCATGAGGGTTATAAGGAAGACCCGTCAGGTGTGTCACCTCCATTTGGCGACAAAATTGTTTAAATTTTTGAGAAGTGTAGGCTGGTCCATTGTCAGTTTTAAGGATTTTAGGCTTTCCCCAGGCACTCCAAGCCTTGAGACAATGTTGAATAACATGGGCCGCCTTTTCTCCTGTCAATGGAGAGGCGAACATAATTCCAGAACAGGTATCAATGGAGACATGTAAATATTGTAATTTGCCAAAGGATGGGATGTGAGTAACATCCATTTGCCAGATCTGTAATGGCCTAATTCCCCGAGGGTTAATTCCGGTATGGGAAACAGGTAGGAATTCACAGCAGTTTTGGCATTGAGTTACTATATCTCTGGCCTCCTTTCTAGTAATGTTAAATCGACATCGTAGTGTCTCTGCTGTCACATGAAACCTTTTATGAAAGGCTTTAGCCAAATCCAATTTTGGCGAAAGGGCAATCGCAATCAACTTTGTGGCTCGATCTGCCTGGTCATTTCCACGGGATATAGGTCCCGGTAAGCCTGAGTGAGCCCTGATATGAGTTATAAAGACAGGGAATTTACGCTTAGCCAAGGTAAGCAAATCTTTTGAAAAACTTTTACAAGTCTGCTAGATGTCTTAATTAACCCAGCAACTTCTAATGCTTTCACTGCATTAACCACATAGAAGGAATCTGAAACAATATTTAAGGGACCTGGAAAAATTTCCAGAACTTCTGACACTACTAAAAATTCCACAATTTGAGGTGAGGTTTCATGGTATTGTTTGGATGTAACCTTATCATTAACCACATAGGCACCCACTCCTGTTTTTGACCCGTCCGTATAAACTACCATTCCATCTGGGAGTGGCTCCTGAGACACAATATGTGGAAAAATGATAGCTTGAGTTAAGGCAAATTGTAAAATGGGATGCTTAGGATAACGATTATCTATTTGACCATTGAAGGAAGTAACCAGCACTGCCCAAACATCAGAGGTCGCCGTTAATATTTGGACTTGATGGGCAGTATAAGGCACCATCAAAACCTTAGGCTCCCTTCCAAAATGAGTAATGGCTGCTTTTAGTCCACGAAGGGCAAGCTGAGCGACTGAATCTGGATACCTTTCAATAATCTTTGCGGCAGAAGCATTGGGATGAATGCTCCTCATAACAAAGGCCATAACAAAGGCCCCTCCTGCCATAATATAGCAGTTGGTAAGTTTCTGGTTTTAAAAACACATAAGTGAAAGGTTTTAGTTTCATCTATGCGTTTCAACTGGGCATCTTGTAAAGCATTTTCTATTACTTGCAGAGCACGGCTCGCAGCCGGTGTTAATGTCCTCGGTGAGGAAATATGAGCATCTCTTTCTAAAATATCAAACAAAGGTTTCAGCTCGGATGAGGGAATTTTTAAAAATGGTTTTAACCAATTTATATCACCTAATAATTTCTGAAAATCATTCAAAGTATGTAAATGGTCTCTACGAATCTCCAATTTCTGAGGAATTATCTTTTCTGGATAGATAACTGTCCCTAAAAAGGAGCCAATCTCTGAAAATTGAACTTTCTCAGTAGCAACATGCAGACCCCACTGTTCCAAGGTGTTTAATAATAAGGGGTATGAGGTCTGTAAAATACTTAAATCCTTATGACACATAAAATCAGAAAAAAAGACTCATTAGATGTCTGAATTATCTTGGACAAATAAAGGTTACTGCCTTCCTTCCTAGAGAGAGACTTCTATGCCTTTATTGTAACTGATGCTATCTGTGCATAGACCTGCCAGGGATGAGTGGTCTGGTTGTTCGCGTGTACACCAACTCCAGCCAGCATGTCAAAAGTCCATAATTGTTGTCCCTCAGTGTTTGTATTAATCCTGGCTTGTGCTTGTAGTGCCTCGTGCCACAAGGCCTTCCACTCTAGGTATTGACCCATATTGTTAAGTATCATCTTCATCGTGTCCTGCCAGTCTCCTGGCATCATAGCAGCTGTACTTAATCTCTCCACTTGGGATATAGTAAAATTAGCCCCAATTCCATATGCGCGTACTGCCTCAGCTAATTCTTTGACTTGGCTATACTCTACTGGGGCATGAACATCGGCTCCTTGTGCTGCTTCAAAGACCGGAAATGCCAGTTGTAGCTGCCTCTGATCTCCTGGGCTGAGAAATGAATTAGAGGCGCCGCCCGAGGCATAGGCCAGAGGCAAGGGCAGGGCCGAGGGCCTCAAGGTCTTTCTTAGTCTTATCTCAGAACGGCCATCCTTTGTATAGGCGGCTGCCTCCTGTTCTAGGCTTTCTTCTTCGGAGCTGCTAAGATCTGTGGTGGCAAGCTCCTTAATGGGATATGGGAGGGGGTCCTTTTGACCTCCACCCTCTCTCCACCAACCGGTGAAGGGTCCTTAGCCTTAATAGGCCCTGCAGTGGCCTCTGTTCCTTTTGAGTACTCTTTCCTATGACCAGGCTCTTTGGCCTTATCTTTTTCCCCAGGCTCCTTGGCCTGATGCCGACTAACACGCCCTGTTTCTGATAGCCTGGAGTGGATCTTTCCTGAAACCTCTTGACTTGTACTAATAGCTGTGCTGTGAGTTGGATCCCCCCCAACACAAATAAGCTAAAAGCGAAAACAATACAAATAAGAGGCCAACTATTGCAGCGGTGGCAATGGGTGAGAATCTGCCCGCAACAAAGGCTTCTACCCCAAACATATCTCTCAGAGACGTACCTCGATCCTGTAGTATTTTAACCCGCCCCGAATTTCGAGGGGTCTCCATGGCGCCTTGAAATTCCCGGGTTTTGGCTCCAGATGTTCCGCGCCCCTCAGAGTCCCCTTCGCCCGCGAAAGAGACACGTGAGGCAGTGTTCGGGTGGTTACTACAACGAGGCTTTAATCTTGTATCAGCAGAAATGGAAGACACCAAGCCCGGAAAAGGCACTGCTTATATACACCCTAGAGTGGTGTGTTCACTTCTGATTGGCTGTTCACTCATTACCCATGTTACACCCCGGGATGGGCAGTGACTTTGGCACGCTTTTTGCCTTTTGCACCTGCGTAGTAAGTTGTTTACTTGTGGGAGGACAGGATGCCCGCGCCATCTTGTAATGGCGAATATTGTCACCGCTTACTGCGGCTCCCAACACCACAGGGATGTCCTTTTCACTGTCCTCCTAAGTGACGTCCTCCCCTCTGTCCACAAGAGGGACATTCTTCCCAGAGTTCACCACAAGGAGGTCTTTTCCAATGTCCACAACAGAGATGTTCTTCCCACAGTCCACAACTTAAACGTCCTTCCCACTGTCCACCACAGGGACCTCCTTTCCACTGTCCACCACAGTGACCTCCTTCCCAATGTTCACCACAGGGAGGTCCTCTCTACTGTCCATCAAAGTGATGTTCTTTCCACTGTCCACCACAGGGACCTCCTTCCCAATGTTCACCACAGGGAGGTCCTCTCTACTGTCCATCAAAGTGATGTACTTTCCACTGTCCACCATATTGACATCCTCCCCACTGTCCATAATGGGATGTTCTTTCCACTCTCCACCACAGGGATGTCCTCCCAGTGTCCACCACAGGAACTTACTACCCACTGTCCACCACAGGACATCCTACCCACTGTGTACCACAGCGTGGTCCTCCCCAAACTCCTCAACATGGAGGTCCTCTCTACTGTCCTCGACAGGATCGTCATTTCAACTGTCCACCAGAGAAATATTCTTCCCACTGTTCACAACATGGATATCCTTCCCACTGTCTACCACAGAGACGCTGTACCCACTGCCCTCCACAGGGACATCCTACCCACTGTCTACCACAGGGATGTACTTCCCACTGTCCACCAAAGGGACGTTCTTCCCACTGTCCTCCAAAGGTACATCTTTCAACTGTCCACCACAGATACATCTTCCCCACTGTCCACCACAGGGACATCATCCCAATGACCACCACAAGGACGTCCTTCATACAGTCCACCATAGAGAAGTCCTCCTTGTTGTCCACCAAAGGGACATGATTCTCACTGTACACCACAGGGACATCCTCCAAATTGTCCACCACAGTGACATATTTTTCACTGTTTACCACTGGGACATCCTACTCACTTTGCACAACAGGAGCATTGTCCTATGCACAACAGTTATATCCTCACCACTGTGCACCACAGGGACATCCTCCTTTGCACACCAGCAATGTCAGCAACACTCTCCACTCCAGAGATGTCCTCTGCACTCTCCACGAGAGGGACATCCTCCCCACTATTCACCAAAGAAACATCTTTCCCACTATTCACCACAGGGATGTCTTCCCAAATGTACAACACAGAAAAGTCCTCTTCACTATCCGCAACAGGGATGTCCTTCCCCGTGTCCACCACAGGGATGTCCTCCCCACTGTCCACCTGAGAGATATCCTTCCCAGTGTTCACCACAAGGAGGTCCTTCCCAATAGCAACAACAGGGATTTCCTTCACACTGTCCACAACATAAATGTTCTTCCCTGTGTCCACCACAGTGTGTTTCTCTTTACTGTCCACCACAGAGATGTACTTTCCACTGTCCACCAATGGGACATTTTCCTTTGCACCAGAGAAACTTCCTCACCACTGTCCACCACAGAAACATCCTCACCACTGTCCAACACTGTGATGTCCTTTCCACTTTCCACCATGAGGAGGTTCTCTACACTGTTCACCACAGAAACATCCTCACCACTGTCCAACACTGTGATGTCCTTTCCACTTTCCACCATGAGGAGGTTCTCTACACTGTTCACCACAGAAACATCCTTTCCACTGTTCACCACTGGGACGTCCTTCCCAATATCCATGACAGGGAGGTCCTCACCATTGTCCACAACATGGAAGTCCTTTTCACTGTCCACCACAGAAATATCCTCATCATTGTCTATTACAGGGACATCTTTACCACTGTCCACCACAGAGAGGTCCTCCTTTCTGTCCACCACAGAGATGTCCTTCACACTGTCCACCACAGTAATGTCCTCTCAGCTGTCCAAAACAGAAACGTCCTCCCCACTGTCCACCACAGGGATGTCCTACTTACTGTCCACCACAGTAAGAACCTCCCCACTGTCTACAACAGGGACGTCCTTCCCATTGTCCACCACATGGACATCCATTCGCTGTCCACAAAAAGGACTTCCTTCCCACTGTTTAAAACAGGGACTTCTTCCTAACTGTCCACCACACAAATATGTTCCCAACTCTCCACTACAGAAACATTCATCCCACTGTACACAACAGGGATGTACTCCTCACTGTCCTCCACAAGGATGTCCATCCAACTGTCCACAACAGAAGGGTCCTATCCACTGTCCACCACAGGGACATCTTCCCAACTGTCCACTCCAAGGAGTTCCTCCCCACAGTCCACCACAGGGACGTCCTTCCCACTGTTCACGAAAGGGACACCCTTCCTACTGCCCACAACACGGACATCTTCCCCACTGTCCTCCACATGGACATCCTTCCCACTGTCCACCACAGGGACATCCTACCCAACAGACCACCAGAGTGTGGTCCTCCCCACTGTCCACCATAAAGTCATCCTCCAGTGTACAACAGGGATGTCCTTACCATTATGCACCAAGAGGACATACTTTGCATTGTCCACCACAGGGCCGTCCTTCGAACTGTCCACCAAAGTGATGTCCTCTCTACTGTCCACCACAGGGGAATCCTTACCACTGTACACCTCAGTGATGTCCTCTTTACTTACCACCACAGATACTTTTTCCCCAGTGTCCACCACAGGAACATCCTCACTACTGTTCTCCAGAGGGACGTCCTCCCCACTCTCCACCACAGAAACATCTTCCCCACTCTCCACTACAGGGACATCCTTCCCACTGTCCACCACAGGCATGTCCACCACACTGTCCACCACAGAAAGTTGCTCTCCACTGTCCACCACAAAAACATCCAATCCACTGTCCACCACAGAAACATCTTCATCACTGTCAATCACTGGGACATCTTTCCCACTGTCAACCAAAGAGATGTCCTCCCTGCTGTCCACCACAGGGACGTCCTCCCCACTGTTAACAACATGGATGTCCTCCCTATTGAAAACCAAAGAAATGTCCTTCCCACACTCCACCACAGGGACATTCTTCCAACTGTTGACTACATGGACATCCACCCCACTGTCCACCACAGGGAGGTCCTCCCCACCGTTCACCACAGAAAGGTCCTCCCCATAGTTCACCACATGGATGTCATCCACAGTGTAATCCATAGGGATGTCCTTCTCAGTGTGCACTACAGTGAAGTACTCACCACTCTATACCACATGGATGTCCTTCCCACTGACCACCTCAGTGACTACCTCCCCTCTTTTCATCACAGGGACATCCTACCCACTGTCCACCAAAGGGATGTCCTCTGCACTGTTCACAACAGGCATGTCCTTCCCACTGTCCACGACAGAAAGGTACACCCTGCTGTCCAAAACAGGAACGTACTTCCCAATGTCCACTAAGTGATGTCCTCTCCTATGTCCACCACAGAGACATCCTTCCCAATGTCCACCACATGGTGTTTCTCCCCACTGTCCATGAGAGGAACATGCTTCCCACTGTCCACCACATGGAGGTCCTTCCCAATGTCCACAACATTGACATCCTTCCCACAATCCACACATAAATGTCCTCCTCACTGTCCAACACATGGACCTTCTTCCCACTCTTCACCACAGAAAGGTCCTCTCTACTGTCCACCACAGAAATGTCCTTACCACTGTCCAAAATAGTGACATCCTCCCCACTGTCCACAACAGGGATGTCCTTCCCACTGTCCACCAAAGAAAGGTCTTCCATGCTGTCCACCACAGGTATGTCCTTCCCACTCTCTACCTAACTGACGTCCTTCCCTCTGTCCACAAGAGGGACATTCTTCCCACAGTTCACCACAAGGAGGTCTTTCCCAATGTCCACAACAGCAATGTTCTTCCCACAGTCCACAACATAAATGTCCTTCCCACTGTCCACCACAGGGATCTCTTTCTCACTGTCCACCACAGTGATGTTCTCTCTACTGTCCATCAAAGTGATGTCCTTTCCACTTTCCACCACAGGGTCGTCCTCCACACTGTCCACAACAGGGATTTTTTTCCATTGTCTACCAAAGTGATGTTCTTGCCAGTGTCCACCACAGGTACATACTAACCAATGTCCACCACAGGGACATCCTCACCACTGTCTACCAGAGGGAGGTCCTCCCCAATCTCCACCACAAGTGCTCTCCACTGTCCAACACAGGGACGTCATTTCAACTGTCCACCACAGAAATATTCTCCCCACTGTCCACAACATGGATGTCCTTCCCACAGCCCAGCACAGAGACGTTCTCCTCACTGCCCGCTACAGGAACATCCTACCCACTGTCTACCTCAGGGATTACATTCCCACTGTCCACCAAAAGGACGTCCTTAACAATGTCCACCAAAGGTACATCTTTCAACTGTCCATGACAGAGACAGCCTCCCCACTGTCCACCACAGGGACATCCTACCCACTGACCACCACAAGGATGTTATTCATACAGTCCACGATAGAGAAGTCCTCCCTCTTGTCCAACAAAGGGACATCCTTCCCACTGTCTACCACAGGGACATCCCTCAAATTGTTTACCACAGTGACATCCATTTCACTGTTCACCAAAGGGACATAGTACCCCCTTTGCACAACAGGGGTATTTTCCTGTGCACAACAGGGATATTCTTACCACTGTGAACCACAGGGACATCCTCCTTTGCACACGAGGGATGTCAGCAACACTCTCAACCCCAGAGATGTCCTCTGCATTCTCCATGATAGGGACATCCTCCCCACAATCCCCCAAAGAAATGTCTTTCCCAATATTCACCACAGGGATGTCATCCCAAATGTCCAACACAGAAAAGTCCTCCTCACTGTTGACCACAGAGAAGTCCTCCCCACCATCCACCACATGGAGGTCCTCCCCATAGTCCACCACATGGATGTCCACCACAGTGTAATCCACAGGGATGTCCTTCTCAGTGAGCACTACTGTGAAGTACTCACCACCCTATACAACAGGGATGTCCTTCCCACTGACCACCTCAGTGACTACCTCCCCTCTCTCCATCACAGGAACATCCTACCCACTGTCCACCACAGAAAGGTTCTTTCTGCTGTCCACCACAGGGACATCCTTACCACTATTTACCACAGGTTCGTCCTCACCAATGTTCACCACAGAGAAATCCTTCCCACTGTTCACCAAAGGAACATCCTTTCCACTGTGAACCACAGAGACATTCTTCTGTGCATAACAGAAATGTTCTTACCACTGTCCATCACAGAGATGTCCACTGCACTCTCCACTCCAGGGAAATCCTTCCCACTGTCCACCAAAGAGATGTTTTCTTGTGCACCACAGGAACATCCTCCCCACTGTCCACAAGGCCATCATCCCCACTGTCCACCAAGTGAAATTCTCTCACCATTGTCCACCGCAGAGACGTCCTTCCCACAGTCCACCACAGTAATTTCCTCCCAACTGTCAAACACAGGCACGTCCTTCCCACTGTAAACCACAGGGTCATCCTCCCCACTGTTCACCACAGGGACATCCTCCTGTGCACAACAGAGATGTCCTCATGAATGTGCACCACAGGGACATTTTCTGGTGCACACCATAAACGTCCTCAACACTGTCCACCCCAGAGATGTCGTCTGCACTCTCCAAAACAGGGACATCCTTCCCACAGTCCACCAAAACAATGTTTTCCTGTGAACCTCACCACTGTCCACCACAGAGACGTCCTAATCACTGTCCACCACAGTGATGTCCTCCCAACTGTCCACCACAGGGATATCTTTTCCATTGTTCACCACAAAGAGGTCCTTTCCAATGTCCACAACATAAACATCCTTCTCACTCTCCACAACAGGGACATCCTTCCCAATGTCTACCACAGGGAGGTCCTATCTACTGTCCACCACAGTGATGTCCTTTCCACACACCCAGAGATGTCCTCCTCACTGTCCACGACAAGAACATCCTTCCCACTGTCCACCACAGAAACCACCTCCCCACTGTCCACCATGGGAACGTCCTACACTCTGTCAGCCCCAGGACATCCTGCCCAATGTCCACCCCAGGGATGTTCTCACCAATGTCCAACACAGTGTTGTCCTCAGCACTCTTCACCACAGGGACATCTTTCCCCTGTCAACCACCAACACGTCCACCCCACTGTCCACCACAGAGATGTTTCCCCACTGTCCACAACAGGGGTGTTCTTTCCCATTGTTCAAAACAGGAACTTCCTCCCCACTGTGCACCACAGGTACATCATCCTGTGCACAACATGGTGGTCCTCAAAACTGTGCACCACAAGGACATCTTCCAGTGATCAATAGGGACGTCTTTACCACTGTCCACCCCAGAGATGTCCTCTGCATTCTCCAAAACAGGGACATTCTTCACACGGTCCACCAAAATAATGTTTTCCTGTGCACCACAGAAATGTCCTCACCTCTGTCTACCACAGGGATGTCCTAATCACTGTCTAGTACAGGGATGTCCTTACCACTGTCCACCACAAGGGCATCCATCACACTGTTCACCACAGGCATGTCCTCCCCACTCTCCAAAAAAAGACATCCTTCCCACTGTCCACCACAGGGATGTCATCCCAACTGTCCAACACAGAGTTCCTCTTCCCTCTTCACCACATAGATGTACTTCCCACTGTCCACCACATTGATGTCCTCCCAACTGTATAACAGAGAGATATCCTTCCCACTGTTCACCACAAGAAAGTCCTTCATAATGTCCACAAAAGAGAAGTCCTTTTTATTTTCCACAACATAAACATCCTTCTCATTCTCCACAACAGGGACATCCTTCCCAATATCTACCACATGGATATCCTCCCCACTGTCCATCACATGGACGTCCTCACCACTGTCTACCACAGGGACGACCTTTCCACTGTCCATCAAAGGGACATCCTTCAAATTGTCCACCACAGTGACATTCTTCCCCCGTCTACCACAGAGACGTAAACCCCACTGTCCACCACAGGGATGTTTTGCCACTGTCCACCACAGGGTTGTCCTCACCAATGTCCGCCACTGGGGTGTTCTTACACACTGTTCAAAACATAAACATCCTCCCTACTGTTCACCACAGTATCATCCTCCTGTGCACAACAGGGTCATCCTCACTACTGTGCACCACAGGGACATCTTCCAGTGCACACCAGAGACATCTTCACTACTGTCCAACCCAGAGATGTCCTCTGCACTCTCTAAAACAGGGACATCCTTCCCACTGTCC